>NC_068943.1:51258983-51541483 GCF_026419915.1 Harpia harpyja | reverse complement strand
TGAAAATGAGCCTTTTATGGCCATAGTCATTCAGATTTGATTTCATGGCCAGGAAAAGTCCACTTAGGTAGCACGAGAAGAGCAAATCTGGAAGAACGAAGCCCTGCAAAGATGGAGCTGGGTCAGTCCTTATCCTGCTGCCCAACTTTTTGCCCAAGAGCCGCAAGGGAACCCAAATAGTGATAAAACCAAGAGCAGACATTGAAATCCCTTGTGACCTTGTGCTGTTTCAGCCGTGATTGACCCAGGGTAAATGTCAAGCACCTGAGAGCAAGACACCTACAGGCTTTTTCTGATGAAACCCGGAGTCCGTAGCTGTGAAAGCTGGAGTCGGTCCTCTGCTCTTAAGTTTTCTTTATTTTCCTTAGTTTTCTGCTGCCGTTTGAGCACTCCTTCAACACCCAGACCCCTGACTCCAGCCAGCTGCTGTCATCTGCTCTGAGGCTGGTACTCATGGGCAAAACTCCAGGGCAAGGCTGACTTTGCTAGCAGCTCTATCTATGACAGTTTAGGTGCAATTGCATGCAGTCAGCTTAGATTGCAAACCTCCTCTCATTCCCCAAACTAAAAAAACATTGAATGAGTGTCATAAAAAAAAGACAGGGGCTACTGGCTGGTACCGAAGACCCCAGGAGAAAGCCAGGAGTGCTGAGAGGGAGAAGATTTGCAGCAAAAGCTTGCTGAAGAGGGAAACTGTGAATTGAGGGAGAACTGAGGCTACAGAGCTCTCATCAGAGGCTGTGTGGAGGTTTGTTTTTTTTTTTTCCTTTTTTTCTTTTTAAGCGAACCATTTTGTTATTGGGAAGTGCTAATTTGTGAAAGCAAAACAACTCCAGGCAAAGGGTGTGCTTTGACAAATTTCCCATATTGAGGAGGGGTGGGGAGAAGCATGAAAAAGAGGAGAAAATAAATGTAGAACGATTGCAATGTCATGGGGGGTAAGTGGTACGTTTGAGACAGGGGCTAAATCACTGCTAAATCACTGCAGGCAGAATTGATGTGAGACTGGAGCACACTGAGAACTGGGCAGGGGCATAAACCTAATTGATTTGAGGCTGGAGCAGGGAGTTAATTGGGGGCCAGGGTGGAACAGTAACTAACGTAGCGCTGTGATAGCCAAAAGCATATCTCACTATGCCGGTTGCATCCATTGTCCTGCCCGTGCAGTTAAGCAGTAGTTTAAACCGCAATTTCATTATTTTGGTTGGAGGCCTGTCTCGTGTTTGGAGATGGGCTTGAGCATGTTTTGAGTGCTTGCAAGTGCTCTCTGTCGTGATGGACCTCAGGAGAGAGATGCCATGCAGCATGGCTTAGCAGTGCTTGTCATCCATAGCGTTGTTTTGGCTGGGGAAGGGGAGGAGCAATTGGCTGCCAGAACAATTACTGCAGTGATCGTGGAAAAATGGGCACTTTCACAGAGAAATTCATTCCTCTCAGAGAAGCAACGTACGTCCCCAAGGAAACCATCTAGACCAGGTCTGCAGTTACTCCTTACAAATGTTTCTTTCTTTTTTTTTTTTTTTTTTTTTTAAGACTGTTGAATTGAGCACTCAAAATTTGAAAATGCAAAGATGAAGGTTGCCTGGGCAACTGCTTTGCACTGAATGAGGAAATGATCTTGTGAAACAAACATTAAGTGATCATGTAATTAAAAACTGACTCAAAATTCCATTGTACAAGGAAGGAGCCTAAATTAAAGTTGACCAGGCAACTTCCAGTTTGGCATTTCCTAAATTTTAAGAACTTGACTTAAATCAACTTTTTTTTATTATTTGCCCTTTTGTATGCAATCTTAGTTTTTTCTGCAGGAAAATTTGTGGAATATCAATGTTTTATGGCCAAGCTCACCTCCAGCCACAATCTGACTTTCAGCCCAGGAGCTGTAGATTCCCAGCACAGATACCTACCACTGGGATAGAGGGTGCAACTTTCAGCTGCTGCCTTTTGGGGAATGACTTACAGCTGAAGGAACAGCATGGCTTTTCAGTTTGTTATTATGTACGGTTTGCCACACTGCATCAGATGGGCAGTGAATTTAGTCTACATCAGATGCACCAAAGGAAGATGCAAGAAATTAGTATACAGATGTAGAACAGTCTGTCCACAGGAAGACTTCACCTAAGCCACTAGTAGTAAGAGGTTGTTTTAAACCCCCAAGAATAATTTTTATATCCCTTCCAAACCCTATTTTTTATTTATTTTTTGGCAGTGGCTTTGGTTTTATATTTCACCCTTTCACCATTTCCATTACCCAATGTGTCAGAGGAATGGGGTGACTCAGTATTCCTGGGGTCTGCTTCAAGCTCTGGGGCAAAAGCGTGGTCCAAAACAGTTGTTAGCAATCCGTCACCAGCAGCACAAGTGAACGTCTTAAAACTGGAACATTAAATGCCCCTTGGTTTTAAGAAAAACTTTTAAGTGATGTCCACTTCTATATAATGTATGAATCCTTCTAAATAATACCTTCTATTTTGTTCCTTTTGCAAAACCACAGTGGCATCTTCCAATGCATTACAGTGTACTTGCCATTTCAAACCTGTATTTAAGACTTTGCATCAGCAAACTCCTCTCTAATTCTTCTCGAAACACACACACACATTTTTAGCTTACACATTTTTTAGCTTACTAAGTGATAGTTACACAGAGCTCTACCATTCTCTTGCTATTTTCAAGGGCAAGAAGTGTCCATACGCGCAGCATGTACTGGGGCCTGGCTTTTATTATTATAATTGTTATTGTACTTAGCTATCTGTCAATGCAGAGCTTCAATTTGACACAAATTATCTCCATAGTGGTGTGTTCCTACTGTGAGATGCTCTTGCAGCTCCCAGCTCCAAGCATGAAGGCAAAAGACCGGTTTTAACCTTCTCCTATTTGCACCCAGTCTAATTTTGCCTAATGATCTCGCTTTTTTTTTCCTTATTTTTTCTTTTTTTTTTTTTAATTCCAGGCTATCCAAATATTTCCTAAGAGTTATATCTAGAAATACAGTGATACAACAGGGAAGCTTTAACTTGCATTTACAGAGCTGACTATGGGTTTGGGGCACCTCAGTTGTCATCTGCCTTTACAGGGACACTGGGACACTCAAGGTGAGCACTTGCCCACAACTACTTGTTGATTAGGCTGGCTTCCTTCAATAGCTCTCTTTCCTCCACTCAGTCAGGTAGTCTTTGTCAATGTAGACTCTTGTTTCTTGTAGCGTAGGCTAACAATATGCCTGTGGGTAAGAAAACTGCTCTAATATCTAGGTGCCAGTGCATATTCCCAGTTTGTTTTGAATAATGATAGCTGTATGATTTTTTTTAATCTTAATGATGGTCGTATGAAATTTTTTTTTTCTGTACTCAGTGTTTATGCTGGCAGCAGTGGCAGAAGTTGATGCAGTTTTGGGATAAGGGGGCTGGAAGACCTTGTGAGACTTCTTCCACCTCTATCACTGTATATGCTGATGAGCACAAATAGTGCCTGTTTCTAAGCAAAGGAGACTCTGTGTCTGTTGAATTCAGCTTTGTACTGCTTTCATTTTTCCAGGATAGGTTGGGAAGTTCATTCGAAGTTCTTCCTTTACTGTGGGACATCCCTGACATTTTCCCATTGACACAGACCAACTCGTGTGATTCAGTGACATTCTGCAGCAATACTTCAGTTGGTTCCCTTTCGTGCTTCCTCACCCAGCCTGCTCCACCATTGTGTCCTTGTCCAGCTCCACTGTTTTGCTGCTACCAGCTAACTCCCAGTCTCCTTGCTTGGCCAGGCACAGTGCCTCTTTTTTATTTTTTTTTAAATTCATACAAGAGTTTTTATTTCATGACTTTGCCCAACCAGTCTTACTCTTCCACTCATTATTTAGCACAGGCTCCTCACTGCAGAGTCCGTGTCCACTCAGCAAGACCAGCTGTAACCTGTCTTTCCCATCCCATATTTCAGTTTTGCTGGACCTGTTAACTCACGAATTTCTTTCCATCCTCACAGTCTTCCTCGCATGTCTTCTTCTCCCTTGTTAAATGAAGTTGTTTCCTTTTCTGTGTTGCTCAGACCTGGAGATACCCAGGGAAAATCGATTCCCGTTCTTCTCTCCAAGGCCCCTCTTCCAGCAGCTGGAAGCTGCACTTACAGAAGAAGTCTGTTTGGAGTTTGGCAAAGGTATAAGCAGTCTCTTATAATAGGAAGTGTCATACAACCTTAATAATAGACAGTGCTATCAGCCCCACCTATAATATGTATGTGCATGTGTATAAAAATGAAACCTGAAAACTGAATGAACATGAAAAGGCCTCGACCTACTTTCAAACTGATAGGCGTGCTCCCCATCTCTAATGGAAGTAGACAGGACAGGTCTTGTACATCTCTGGCTTCATTTTGCAGAAGTGTGTTACAAGTAGAGAATTATTGTGGAAGGAGTCTTGCAGACAATAAAACCGGGGAAGGTTTTTTTGCAGTATCTCTTTCCAATGAATAAAATGCACGAGCTCTTTGGAATCCCATCCATGGCAGTTCAGACAGATGTTGAAACATACAGTAGCCAAAAGTAGGTCCAAGTCTGGGCCCTCAGGTAGACAGATCTCTCTCCTAACAGTCTCAGGCTGTACAGTTTCAGGGTCTGCTCTGCAGGTGCAATCCAGAGGAAATTTGGAGGGAGAGAGGGATTCATAGCGTCCTCTATAAGCCCACCATTAGCTTATTAGGAAACCGAGAGCTCTTATTCCTGGAAGCAACATCTTGTGAACTGTCATACTTGTTTCCTTCACACACTGGCACAGATTGCCTGCTTGACCCGAGGGCTGAAGCCATTTACATTTTTGATCTGCTCATCTCTCAGAAACCTCCACAAATTAGAAACACCATAAACCATGTTTGTTGTCGCGAGGGCAGAGAAGTCTGAAGCGAGGTCCAGGTGTTGTGTTTGACCTCGGCTGAAATACTGGTTCAAAATAGACCTTCTTTGAAGAGTCTCAGAGTCTCTAAACTTCAAAGCACTGGCTAATGGCTGATTGACTGTAGGTAAGTATTTCTTTACAGGAGAGCTCTTCTGCACCAGAACTCTCAAAACAAGCTTCTCCAGTGTTTTATAGGTGAATGAGAGAACTCAAAAGCTAATATGATCTCCAAAAAGATTTTGAGTTGAAGCTGCATAACTGCAAGACCTTTTCCTTCTGTGTTAAGATTTCTAGTGAGATTTTACAGGAGGCTGTTGGTCTTTCAGCTGAGAAATGCTATAAGACAGCAAACACCAGAGACTTTATTTCCTTAATCTTTATTCTTCCTCATAGTGTCTGTAGTGTTTGCCAGGGGTGTGCTCTATGTTGTGCTTTTGCAATGAGGACATGTCCATCCTTTCTGCTTTCCTGTGGTCCCAGGCCCCTTAGATGGGCATCGGGGTGGCAGGGGTGTCTCTCTGGCTGGGACCCTGGGAGCTGGCCCACATGCCGTGGCCTCAAAGGGGGCAGAACTGAGAGTGAAACCCTAGAAGCGAGCTGGTAATGCTGCAAGATTGAGTGGTCAAAACCTCTGTATTTTTCTGTGATGAGGCCATTTATAATTTACCCCCATTCCCTCCTGCTGAAAAATTCCTCTAATTCTTCCCATGTGAACGGAGAGCATGAAAGGAGGACCGAAAGTCTCCCCTCTTGCTTTCCCATTCATTTTCTTACACTAAAGCCCTGTGGACTAAGCCTGTTCCAGGTGCAGGAGAGCTTTTCCTGTAATTTACCCATGGTATTCTTATCAAAAGTGTTACCTCCAAAACTATTTCCTTTTAACATTAATTATCCTTTGAGCTGGCTCTCTCACAGCACACAAAAGGGTACAGAGCCTTTGCGGGATTTTTTTTTTCCTTTTTTTTTTCTTTTTCATTAAGTACCACATGTGCCTCTCTTTGCATATATAGAGTGGTTCCCCACCACCTTGAAGACATCACAGCATGTACTGTAGGAACCAAAGCTAACAGGTATAAAATGGGTGGTTATTGTTTACTTATGTGCCATAATGCTTCCCATATGACCTAGTGATGAGGCTTGTGGTGTTGGAGGTGTAAAAATTAAATTAAAAGTTTAAAGAAATAATAAAAAAAAAAAGGGACATAAGCTGCTGCTGGGATAACATCTTTTGAGGCTGAATCTTCTCTGCAGGGTTTGGTGTGCCTGTGTGGTCTGGCCCAGCAAAGGGAGATGAGGATGCGATCAGCCCCACAGGCACAGAGTTTGCTAGCTGAAGGCAGCCCGAGAGGAGTTGGGAGGGGAGAGAGGGGTTAATCTCTTTTCCTCTTTACCCAGGGGAATGTTTATCACCTCGAAGGGAAGGTCTCCTTTCCTTCAGTGAGTTAAGTCAGCCTCTGCTTTGTTTGATGCTGCCCATTTGAGGAAAGCTTCTCCCTGACCTTCTGCCAGAGAGACTGATGACAAGGACGGTTTGAACTAACCTTGACATTCACCAGGGTAAATGGCTTTTTCCACAAGTAGTCAGCAAGCAAGGAGAGCCCGTCAAGAGCTAATGAATCTGTACCTGAAGAAAACTGAACAACAATTGTACTTTTAAAGAAGGAAAGCCTTCCCTGGCTCCATCTGTGCTTGAATGCTGAAGGATTAACTCTTCCAGCTCACGCCTGGGTCTTGCCATATTGTCTCTTGGCTGGTGGCGGGGAGGCCACTGGTGGAGACATGGGTAGGGAAAACCTCAGTGGGAAAGGAAACGTGCTCAGCTCTCCGATTGCTGTAATGCCGGATGAAATTGCTGCAGTCCCTGCTCTCCCCGTGGCAGGTGATAACCCTCTCTCAGCCATGCGCTGCCCTTGGCACAGGGCGTCAGCCAAAGGGACTCAAGCGAGGGCTGATGGGTGGTTGGGTAACTGCTGCCTACAGGCACTGTACTCCCAAATGCACCTTTAAAGGGGGTTTTAAGGCTGAGTTTCAGTCCTGGGCTTTAGCGAGTGGAGTGATCACTGTGGCCGTCACCAGAGCTGGCTCCAGTCTTGGTGGATGGGGGGTATCACACGTGTGCTGGTTTGTAACAGAGGAAAGGACCCGGCTGCACCTCAGCCTAGGGTTTTCACCGGGGTGTCCCCAGATTATAAAAGCAGAGGCACGCAGAGCCTGCTGTGCCCTTTTCCTGCTTGGGGAAGGAGGTCTCGTTGGCTGCTCCGCTGATATCTGGAAACAATAGAAAGAAAGAGCGTCGACGATTGCGACATATTTCACTTTTCTCAGTACTGTCCAGATGATGTATTCTTAGTCCTAATTAGGTTGTTCAAAGCCTAGTTTTTGTGAATAAGCCATCATTGTGTGAAGATTGGCCTGACAGTCCTCTGGCCTGTTCATTCACAAATCTTGCCTGTTGCTTCATTTAGTGTTAACTCATTAGGGGATTCCTCCTGCAGCTGGAGGGAAGGACCAGAGGTGTTGCACTGGATGGGGCTTCCCGGATGAATGGAAATCAGGGTACGGTGGATTTCAGCCCACTTTGGCAAACCTCACTATTTCCTGGGAGCTCATGCTCTTGCAAGGAATTTGCAAGGGGACTGGCTAGTGAAGTGAGAGTCTACTTTTCTGGGATGCTCGGGAAGTGACTGCAGCCAGCTTTTGTCTGGCAGCACTTGGACTCGAGGCACATGGACCGCTTTTCTGAGTCTGCTACTAATTCGTGTGTGCATAACTCCTACTGGCTGGACTAAATTGAGCTCTGTAAAATGTATTTATTAATACTTACTTCCTAGGGCTGTTTATTTAAATGTTTGCAAAAGGCTTTGGAAGGCTAAGCAAGGGGAAGGCACGAGCTCCAGCACTGAATCTTAAGCACTGGCAATGGAGAGAGTTGGCAAAAAACAGCGATACGTTTTCCTTGGGATAACAAAAGTAGCGCCGATGCCATCTTTGTTGCATGATCATCTTCCAAGGGATGATTTACAAAAAAAAAAACCCCAAACCTACAGCGTTTTAAGGAGGGAATGAAACAACACTGGGAAAATAGGCTGGTAAAACGAAATGCAGCTGGGATGTGAGCTGCATGTGTTTGCTTCTGAGATTTCCCCCGGTGGGGCTTTGCCCAGATTTCACCACTGCATGCAAGTGGCGGGAGCAGAAACGGGAGACGTCAGGGATAAACTGGGACTGGAGTTAGTATGTGGTAAGGATCTGCCAGGTTTTGCATCTGCTGATCAAACAGATAGGAGCAAACAGCCCAAGCACGAACCATCGTGCTGGCACGGAGGGAAGGGCTGGTGAGCACCCCTGGGTGACGGCTGGCACGGGTGCGCTGGAGGCGGATGGGTGCATAACCCTGCGAGAGGCTGGAGACAAAGCCGTGGCGCTGGTGAGGCTCCCAGGGAAAAAGTTGTATACAGTGGAGGAGATAATATTTCATCTCCCTGCAGGTCAGTTGGTTCTCAGCAGAGTGTTCTCTGTTTGAGATTTGAGGATTTGCAGACAGACAAACTCTACAACCCAGCAAAGGTCAGTCTAAATATCAGACAGATAAACAGCACCTTCGCCGTAAGCAAAACTCCGATTTATGGTGCTCAATTTACTCTTTCCTTTACATGATAAAGTGAAACGCATGCTTCTTCAGAGGACGGCAGCTGAAAAATTTAAAGTAACATAACTTCCTGAAGTGTTTTTAAAGAAATGTGCTTTCCTGTAGCCACAGCCTGCTTCCTCTTTAAGTTTTTTTTTTTTCTGACTGATTATTTTGCTTTGGACAATTTCTCCTTCCTGACCCCCCAGCCCTGCAGAAAAATGCGACACCTGCCTTGCAGTCGCTTTTCCAAAACAAGACCTCAGTGAAAGTGAGTCTGTGGGAGCACTGCATTGGCCAACGGTCATCTAGGAGGTGTTGGACCCTCTTCCTTGACCAAAGCTGTGCTTTAGTGGCTCAACCTGCCTACGGTAAAGCCAACACTGCTGGCAAGGTACAGGGCAGCAGAAGTGTCCTCCTGCTGTGTTGGCAGCTCTCTGCAGCCCTGGGACAACCTCAGGATTCAGCACGGCAGATTTCACACACCCCAATCAAGAACCCCGTGAATCACTTGCAATGGGTGTTTTGCACAATTATCATTCATAGGATCAGACTGAGATAAGGAGGAACAAGGCATAAGATAGTTTCAAAATCTTAATTTCTGCTACTTCTGCGTAGGTAGAGCAGAAAACTAGGAAATTTAACTTTGTACACAAACCCCTGAAGTTAACCAGTTCTTTAGGAATCTGTCTTTTATTCTGGATCTGATTCCAGTTAATAACACAGCTCCTTTATGCCAGGTGAAATTCTTGTAGCTAGAATTTGCTTGGGCAAACCTTAGTGGAGCCCACATTTCCCCATGCCCCATGAAGTATCTTTAAAGTGAATATAAATTACGTTACAATGAAAAACCACCTTTAACAGTACTAGAGTGGGGAAAGGGAGTCATAGTAAATCAGGATCAAAATTCCTTTAATTTTCTTCTTACTGACCTTGTGGACAAGATCTATGTAATTAAACTATTTCTGTAGGTAGTAAAAGTGCTGAATGCAGAGGATGTACCAAGTACTTTTTAAGCTAAACTATTTTTCATTAGTCAAATAATCAAGGAAATATCACACTGCATCATAAAACCAGAAAACCCCAGTACTTCCACTCTTAAAAAAATACTAAAATTGGGGCTCAGTGTTTTGGGGTTTTTTGGTGATTTATTTTCTGTTTGCAGAAATCCTATGTATGCTGTCATCAAGATTGGACTCTATCCATTTCTAGGAATTGTAGGTGTCTATACCTTGGATTCTGGGACTAATTTGCTTCTAAGCTGACAGAGTAGCTATTTAGTCAATCTGTGAAAAGTGATTTTTAGTATCACTGTACACTTGATGTAGTTTAATTATTTTTTTTTTTTAATCTGCCTCTGAATCGCTGCAAGCTAACATTTGTCAGGAATGTATATGGCTATAGGCTGCTCATCACAGCAATGATCTCATCATAGATGCCAATGGAGCAAACCCTGGTTCATCTGGCCATTTCACCATTTGTAGCTTCAGCCTTGAAATCATGTAAATTATCTGCCTAGTCTGTAATATTAATACAAAAAAACTTTTAAATAATTTGTAAGGTTTTATAACACAATAAAATCATTGTAATGTTATGAAAAATGCTAATATTAGCTTAAATGCTTTGAAGTTTGTTCTGGGAATTTGTATTTCACAAGGATGTCCCTACAGGTTTTACAGTCAGTAGAAGACATTTGGATGCAGAGAGGAAGAAAGCTGAACTTCCTTATCTCTTTCAAGTTTTGCAGGCTTTGGAGGGCTCCAGGCAGGGGTGTGTGATTTTATTTTTTAAGCAAAGGTGACCTTTTCACCATTAAAATGTAAAGCAAAGTTTTAGTGCTTTAAGTTCAAGTTTGATGTTTTATATTCTGTTTCACTTTTCTTTTTTGGAGAAATGCTGTTTTCCTTGAAAGCATGGCAGATTAGTAAAGAGGAGGCAGTCAAGATAACACAGCAAACTTGGGCAGAGAGGCGAGGATCGGGATATTTGTGGTCATCAAGGTGTGTGTGTGTGTGTACAGATCCTGACAATGAAATCCCTCACGAGGCAGATAACCCCCTGCATCCTGGTATGAGCAGGTCTCCCCATTGCATCTCTTACAGCCTATTCACTCCTACTTTATGAGACAGAAGACTGAAGCGCTATTAAAATTGGTTATTCTAGATAGTTCACCTCAAAACGCACTGGGGATTTGCTATAATTACTGGAATATTCCCCTGCTAGCCATGGTCAGGGGCAGTGGAGATGCAATGCCATATTGTGCTACTGACAGGGCCCAGCATAGAGAGGGTTTCTTTAAGTTGTAATAGAAATATCATTCAGAAATTATTTTCTTTCTAGTAATTTTTGACTCACTCTTCCATGACCTGAGTGGACACAGCCTGACAATTAGGGCTGGGTGCACATCCAATAAAACAGTAAAGAAATCCATCAGTACGTAGGTGCGTATATATCCTAGCATGAATCCTGAATGACTCTATCTTGGTAGAAGTGAGCACTTTCTTTCTCACACGAAACAACATGGGTGAGAGCAGCAGTGATGACAATTAACGTTTAGTATCCTTTGGAGAAAGATAGTTTTTAAGCTTTTTATGCGCTTACTCAGACCTGAGGGCTGTGTTCGTCTCACAAGGCAGCAGCGCTGGGCACGTTCTGTTTGTGAGCTGGAGCCAGCCAGTGCAGCTGGGACAAAGTTTTATGGTACCACTCAGTGTTGTCATGCAAAACCACATTTTCTTTTCTCTTCTTGGGGTTTCTTAGGAAATTTTACCAGTCTTGGCAGAAGACCGCATCGCACAAGAGAGAGGATGAAGAGACGTGTGGTGTTTCTGCATCTCCACTGTGATGCTTGCTTGGGTTTTGTTGGTTTTCCCCGGGTCGGGGTCGTGCTCTCTCCCCTGTGCAGTCGGCGGGGGGGACAGCCTCCTTGCCGCTCCCCCCAGTGCCTGAGCATCGCCAACCTGAGCACCGCTGGGCGTTTCCATGGTGACCATAGCTGGGCCAGTCTCCATGGTTACGGCGGTACCCTGGCTGTGGGATGGGGAGCTGCTGCTGATGGCTGGGGGTACCCAGCCATCCTGGGACAAGTGGGCTGGGCAGCAGTGGGTCAGGTGGGAGCAGTGCGGCATGGGCCAGCAGGTTGGGGACAGCAGCAGGTTGGGGACAGCAGGTCATGGGCAACAGCTGGAGGATAGTTTGTCACTGCTGCCAGCCTCAGGGTGCAGAGCATCTCCTCCCGTCTCTCTCCAAGGCCTGCAGTTCCCCTATGGGGACAGGGACTAAAACCCAGCCCCATTAATCGCCTGGCTCTAAATATCTCCCTTTGCATCACTGCATGCCGTGCAGCGGCGGGAGCAGTGTCCCACTACCGTGCAGATGGGAATGTCCCCAGGAGGGCAGGGAAGCTCAGGAGCAAGACCACCCACAAGTGTCACAGACAGGTACTTTATTTTGGTTGGGCTCATGCAATGTGAACATGCACCTGCTCAGCCTGATCTACACCAGACCCACAAGCCCTATTGCACCGCAACTGCAAGAAGAAAGGCTGCTCACAGCCACCCATGCGCAGATGCTTAAATGCTAAGCGGAACATGCTTAATCCTGATGGTCAGGGATGGGTTTCTATATCAAGAAAGGCTCAAGTGGGTAAGGTCAGACATGAAAATAATATATGTACCTGATAAAGAGGTTTTTTATTTAATTTGTACATTAGACATTGAAGGTGAACTTTGTATTTCTTGATTGTTGGGCAGTGAAAAGAGCTATGTTGGCTGCTTTTATCCCTGCATTAGTTTGGTTAAGCGCTGCCTGCATCCGCATTTCATCTTGTGTGGACATTTCCCTGCTATACTGACCTGATGTCAGCCACAAAATAATTTGCCAGTTATCAGATAAACCGTGGGCTGCAAGACAGGAGCAAAGGCACGGGCTGGTGCTGTTTCCAAACTATTGGTGAAGGAATGGCAATTTGTTATTTCAAATGATCTAATCCTGGTAAGGGCGAAGAGTGACATAAGTGCCATAGTAAACAGCATTAGTGTCACTGAGAGCTCTGGGAAGTGTTGGATCGTCTTCATCTGACATGGCTGGAGGTTTCTTTTTTTGTCCTTTTCTTGAAATGCTATCGATGATCCAACTTCAATCCCTTACATGGCTGTTAATCTCAGTGTCTCCTGGGGTGCTAGCAGCCAGAACGTGCCTGCTCTGCCATGGGGCAGGAGGAAGGCAACAGAGAGAAAAATTAACCTGGGAGTGATTCATTTGTGCTAAAATTGATCATGCCAAGTCAAAGACAAAGAAGATGATAAAAGTGCATTGGAGAGGCTGATTTCAGCCCAAGCATGTGCCTATGGAGAAGAAAATCTGTCCCCTTTAGAGTGCTTCCAGTTAAACACCCTCAAAAAAGAAGCACCTCCTTCGTTTCTGCCCAAATTAGCCAAGTCACTTTTGAAAATTACCTCCTGCTGCTTTCCAACCTTTTTAACCCATTTTGAACTGAATACGCTGGTGTCCCCATCCTGGCCCCACCCATATCAAGGTAAAGCTTCACACTGGCTTTAATGCAGCAGGACTAAGCCCCTGCCACAGCCTCTCAGCACAAGTGCTTCCCCCGAATCTCCATGTACCTGCTGCCTTGCAGGTGGCAGAAGGCATTACTGGCACTGCAGAAGGTGAGAAAAAAGCAAAATATTTCTTCTGGTTTGCCCAGCTCGCTTGCTCTGTGCAATTTTCACTTGGCAGTTTCTGCAGGCTTTTCCCACAGGAAGTGGGAGCAAATCACCTTTAGAAAAAAAAAAGGAAATCTGTAGAAATTTGTAATGAGACTGATGACCAAAGAAACTCCACTGCAGACCATCACCAAAGTTTCTTTTTTCTTCTGTTTGCTGCAGTTCAGATCAATCCTTGGGCTGGTCCCAGAGGCGCTGTGACCACCGGGCGCAGGAGCATGCCCTGGAGCTGGCTGCCCCTCGCAGGCACCGCGACTAGAGAGGGCCTAGAACTGAATATTTGAAAAGCTGTGGAAGTGCCTACTGTACCTTGGATTGAAGCCTCCCAGGTTTCAGCACTGGATGGAGTTTGACTGCACTTTAAAGTATATAAAAGAGTTTAAGCATGTGTCCAGTTTGCTTTCCCCAATGCTGGAGGATTAGAGGGGCCTATGGTGCTTAGCATCTTTCTGGATCAGTCCCTATGGGTGGAGTTAAAAATAAAAATCAGGGATGATCCCCGCAGATCCCGTTACCTGCTCTGGAGACAGTGAGGAGGCAGGGGATCCCTTGCCATGTAGCTGCACCCCTTCCCCTCTCTCAAACCCACTCATAGAAAATAATTCAGAAAACACTACCCTTATCTCCTGGCATTCCTGCGGAGCAGCAGCGCCGGCCGTGCTGGGGCGTTATCACAGGCCTGGGTGCCCTGTGGCACCTGGCTGCGGGAAGGTCAGCACCAGGGCAGGCTCTGCTTTCAGCTTTGTTTTTCCTCCCCATCGCACCACGGCAGCCATAGGGTCGGTCTACGGGAGCGCCGAAAGGCCTGGAGATTGTTAAGCACCAAATTTTGTTTACTCCCTCTTTTATACGAGCATATTTCACCGAAGAAGCAGAGGGAGGGCTCATTTACTTGCAAAGCGAGCATCCTCTCTGCATCCATTTTAGGACTGTGCCTCTTATGAGCAATTATATTAGGAGAAGGAGCCACGGTCTGCTGGATTGAGCTGCAGTGCACGGGGCTGCAGACAGGGCTCTCAAGTGTGGGTCCACAGGAGTGGTTAAAATATCACCTCACCTTTGCCAGGGATTTTTCTTTCCCTTATGAAAACAGAGTGGCCTCTGAATGTCAGCCCAGCCTGCCTGTCAGTTCTCAGCTGCACCATGGGATAAAGCTGCTGATCCCTTTTATCCCCTTCTGGGAGTAGTATTAATAGTATATTCATTTTTGTTCCATTTATAATTCATTACTGCCCAGTTATTTGGATTTACTTGCGTTAAAAGGCATAACGAGACAAAAACTTAGCTGGTTACAAGCCTGGGGAGGAGGGGAAGGATCTTCCCCTCCCTCAGTCCCCGTCTCACCTCCGGGGCTGGCAGGAGCTGCCAGCTGGGGCCGAGCTTGCAGTGAAAGCAGGGGAGAAGGGAGGTCACTTTGTCGCCAGAATGTAAAGCTTCGGAGGTCACTGTTGCTCAGGGGTGTTGCCTCCAAATCCACAGGAAGAACTGCATTACTTCTGTCGAGACTGGCATATTCCTAGACCAATGCACCCAAATCTCACAGAATTTAACTGCAAATCTAGGTCCCGTTGGGTGTTTAAAATGCCTCCATACAAAATTATATTTGTTCTAAACAGATAGGGGCATGCATTTTAAATAAAAATTTCTCTTTATTGTTTTAACTTCCCACCTCCCCCCCTCCCCCCTGTGTTTTTATCTGCTCAGAGTCGTGTAAGCGTTGGCTCTCCTCTGGGCATTGCAGGTTCAGGGCCAGAGGGTCTGCTCTGCCCACAGCACACACGCCAGGAGAGGCCCAGATGTTCGGAGAGGGAAAAAACTCCCAACCAAACAACAAAAAAAAGCTGCGGTTTTTAAACCACCTTTACGCTTTCCTGCTCCTGGGGCCAGCCCCCTGCATAAGATAAAACAGCCTGGAGTCTGCTTTATCTCACCCCCAGCTGCCCAACATCCCAGGGGACACTCCAGCAGAAGGGCTCAGCCGGACACAGCAGCTCCCCGGCTGCATGCCTCATCCTCGGCAAGGGGGAACGGTGCCCAATGAGGGGGCTGTCATGGGACCAGCCCCGCTGGGACCCCCTGCGGCGGGGACTCACCCCATGGCCGGTTGCATTGGGTTTTCCTGTCTGTCTGCTTTGCATGAAGCAGCTGGGGCCAGTGCTGGGCTTTGCAGTCCAAGGTGCTTTTTTATTTTATTTATTTTATGTTTCATTTTTATTTTTTCTCTAAGCAGTCAGGCTCCTTTCCCAGCAAACTGTGGCTTTTGTGCTGGCTCCGGGGGCCCCACTGACACCAGGAGACGATCTAGCAGATCCCTTCTACGGCTTGGCCCAAGTAGGAACAAACTTGCTCTTGCAGTTACTCTTGCTCTTGCAGATGGTGCTGGTACCCTCATGCTACCCCTGCCACTGTGACCACCTACAGTTTTTTTAGCTGGCTTAAATTAGCTGCTGATAGAGGTCTGGCAACGTCAGTCTGGACAGTCACATCCAAAATATGCTTTCAGGAAACGATCTAAAATATGGGCAGGAAGTTTTATTTTGCAGATAGACCCACGGAGAGTTCTGCAGACAGAGAAGCATAGATGGACAAATCAGTCAGCCAGGGTGTCTTTGATCCTGAAAGCTCCCAGTCTTTGAAGGATTTTTTGCGTATTAGTAAGACCCTAGTCTCAGCCATCCCTATCATCCTGCCTTGACCTAGTCACTCCCTTCCCAAAGGGCATTTGCAGATGTAGAAATAAAGTTACTGGTGGGTTCCCAAGATGAGAAATCCCAAATTACTAAGGAGTATATTGTGGGTTACCTACCCGTAGCTCCCTTGCTTTTGATTCAGTACCCAGAACGGCCTTGCCGAAGCTCACAGAATGTCTTGGGAGGAGGGTTTCATACTGTACTTGCTGTGTGGCTCCATAATTCCTTCATTCTGTTTCATTTTTGCACCACTGTGGACTAGAGGATAAGTGCAGTACCAAAGGCTCGTCTTGCAGACATAATGATCACTCAAGATTAGTATTAGTAATAAGTATTAGAAATATATTTTCTATTTAATTTTAATTCAGTATTTCCAATGAAACTTTATATGTTCTCAGATAGGGCAAAAATGGCAATATTTATGCCCAAATACTTTCCAAACTTCTTTAGCACTCTGGGCTGGATACTGATCTTCGCTGTTTTCGGAAGAGTTATCCTGGACTTGGTTGAGCATAAATGAGATGAGAGCTTAGCCATATCCTGTAAACGTGTTCTGCATTTATCTTATCTTCACTGTTAAGTAAGTCATTGCCTTCGCCATGAATTAGATGGTAGAAGCACATCACAGTGTAGATACATGGTTTCTTTTTTTCTTAGTTTTCCTCCAAAAACCACGACTTAAACCAGAAATAAAGCCAGGTCTGAACCCCATACCTTATTAGTGGTGCGCTTGTCTTCCTCTTCAAAAAAGGCCAAAAATGGAGGCCAGCAACCCGTCCCAGAGTGACACTGGTGCTTTCGCCCTCACCCAAATGCAGGAGCAGCGCCTGCACTCAAATTTTTGCTTTGCTTTTGTCCTTGGCACCATTTTTAATGGCACACAGAGCAGGTGGTGCAGGGAGGGAGGCGCGCTGGAGAGATTATATAGTCGTAGACACTGCTAGCAAGTGCCCTCCCCTTCTGAAACACAGCACCTATTGACTTTGCCCACCTATTTGGAATGGCTTTGGGGTCTAATATATTTTCGAAAGGGGAGCAGAGACCTTTAAAGGGAGGGGGAGAGGGGGCAGGGAAGCTGCTGGCAGCCCCTCTAACAGGAGCATGGTTTGCAACCCCATTCACAGGCATTGTCTGGCATTGTTGTACCAGACACGCTCCATTCATGGCCCCTCTCTTGTCCCTTTTCAGTGAGTGCCCACTGGTCCTGCTCTGTTTGTTGGCAAGAATGAGCTGCTGGGAGGAGGAATGTTTCCCAGATGGGGGGTGAGAAGGTCAGTCTGGACCTCTGGACATTTGCGGCGCAGACCTGCAGCCGTGGCATGTGAAAGCAGGGTGATCCTTTGAGGGTCTGGCGGCAGTTTGTTTGGATATGTGCGGCAGAGCGCAATTCAGATCACGAGATTAGCTGTCAGGTCATCTGCTGTGAAATCCATTATGAAAAACACCTGGAAACTGATGCTTGACTTGAAATCCTTAGTTTACTAAATTGCAGAAATTATCTTTCTAAGCGTTTGTCAGGTACGTATGTACATATAATATATTTATACACTCACTCACACATGCACTCACACATATAAGATAATGTTTGTGGTAATGCCTCATGCAAAATGCTAGTTGAATAAATCTGTCACTGAAACTTCAATTCCAGATTACTACACTCCAAGATCTGTTATTATAAGTGAAAACACATCTTTAGAAAGTTCACAACAATCTGAAGTAGATGAGCTATTGAAATGCAATAGAAAATCTACCCCTTACGGATTAGTCAAACAATGAGTGTAGTCCTGCACGTAAACATTGTCTAACCGTATTGGCAGGGTAAATGGTTTCTGATTTACTGCTGCAGGAATAGGTGGCGTTTCCTCAGACTGTGAATACAAATATAAATTATCTTGAGGAAAAATACATTTCTAATCTCTAAGTGTGGTCAGGTGATTCAAATACTAGTAACAAATCAGACAATTACCAAATTATTAAATATTTCCAATATTATTATTAATCTCTGGTAGCAACAGCATACAATTTGCCAGAAAATAAATCCTTAGTGGATCTTGAAGCACTTGAAAAAGTAGTTTTAATCTGTGGACATCCTGAAAAGCCACAACCCTGAGTCAGGGAGATCGAAGAAGAATGAAGAGTCTGGGGTTTGGGATTTCAGAGATAGCCTTTCATGGTGGTTGTTGTTACCTCTCTTTGTGTTTTCAAACTGCACATTGCCTTGTGTGCATTATGGATTTATGCAGTAATAGCCATATTTACCTTTGCAGCCATTTGAATGTAGCAGCAAAGCATGAACTCCTAAAGGAGACAAAGATAAAAGAAAGAGGGAAGCAGAGTAATGCAGGTATTACTCTCTCTGTTGATGAAGAGTGGTTTCTGCTCTGTGTGCAAAATATTTCCTTGTCTTCCACGAGATCTTCTCAAAGAGCGCTCTCAGTCCAGTGTATTTTGATGGAAATATCTGAGGTACAAAGACATGGAGAAAGGAAGAACTTAGATTTGTTGTAGGTAGAAAGTTTGGATTTTAGTCCAACCCTTTGAAATCTTTGCCAAGTTGTTTTTAAAGTTTAATACCCTCCCAAAAGACCCTTGGTACCAAACCCAACATGCTTATGTGCTCATGCCATGATGCTGGGTGCAAAGGGAGCTTTCATTCACCCTTCCAAAAATGAGTAACATAGATGAGGGGAGTGGTTTTGGCAGGTTTTCCTCAATTCTCTAAAATTGCACACGCTCATATTGGCACGTGCATGCACACTCACAGAAGCATGCACACAAAGCAGATTTTTGCAGTGTCTCTTAGAGTATCAGCCTCATCTCAAACCAGCTTCAGGCCTGACCAAAAGAAACCGGCATCAAAAAAGACCATTAAACCAATGAGTCCGTGGCTGGTGGATGCAGCAGAAAATGCTCTTGCTGGGCATGTGATCACGGACTAGGTCTAGCCCTGGCACAAGCGGATTGCACAAGTCATGGATGAGCATGTCACCGTTGTACTTTTTTATTTGCATAAAACAATTATCCCACGGACTGTAGCTTCGGAGTTGTCTAGACAACATGCTTTCGATGGTATCGCTGACCTCAGATACACTGGGCTAGCTCTAAATTAGCAATGAGCAGGGCTGAAGGGATGTATTATGGTAGTTATAAACCATAAGAAGGTATTTAAATAGATAGATAAGACACATGCAAATCTTTTCATTGCCATGACAACCATCTTGATATAGGTTTTCCATATGTAGCAAGAAGGGCAGAGCAAAAGGCACTGGAAAAAATAGCAAGAACCTGTAATGATAATGAACCCTGACAGTGTATTAGTCTAGATTTTGGTCACTTATTAACTCTTAATAGAATACAAACTTCTATAGTAATACAGTGTTCAGTGGGTCAGGGAGCAATTACTTCTAAACCTTTGCTATAAGGATCTCTGCTATATGGCTTTACCTAATGTACCAATTCTTCACAAATTGATCTGACTGATTAAAAAACACTTTGCTATTAGATGTAAATTGCTTGGCTGCTCAAAAACGCTTTACAGGGACGGGTTGCACAAAGCATGAGAATATGTCATTTATGGACATCTCTATATTTCCCTCCTGGTTTTATTGGCTGGGCGAGGAATCTTGTAAATCTGAATTCGCAGATATTTGTCACGTAATAGCTGGGACCGCCAATTTCAAAAAGGAAGTGCAGTGCAAACCCCCAACACGTGTGACCCCTCCATACATTACCTGTCTGAACAGACCAGAACTGGGTATGTATTCTTTTTTTTCTTCCTTCTCACAGTTCTTCATTTCTTCTAAGTGCAAAACCAGTAGTTTGAAGGCCAGCTTGCGGCTCTAACGATGCCTCCTGTGGCCAGTGAGCGTCCCCTCCAGCAGTGCCTTTCTCAGATAGATGCGCAGGATGAAAGCAGCTGCTGGACCTCAGACCTGGAGGTGTCTTGTCCAACCTGTCGGCATCCTCTGTGCTTGTCCCCACTCAGTCCGGAGATGCTGGGGCACGGGTGGCCCAGGTGGGAAGGACACAGGCATGCTACCCCACTTCAAACAGTTTTCTCTGCAGATCACATGCATCAGTACTGACTGGGGTCTTTGGAAATGAATTATGGTTAACCTTGCAGGGGTTTTTTTTGTTGTTGTTTTTCCCTTGATGGTAACAAAGGTGCAGTTGTAGGGACCAAGCCTGTTGCAAAGCAATTCCTTGTTACTGCTGCTTGCTGCACCAAGTAGTAGATGGTTTTGTTTTGGTGTGTAAGGGTGTTTGGAGGCAGATGGCCCCCACTGTGCTTTCGCATTGCTCCATTTGCTTCCACCCCAGCAGGCTGTGGGGTGTCCCCTTCCCCAGCCCAGGTCTGGGTCCGGGGTGACTGAATCTGCTGCAGCCTCCGTGCTGCCTCCTGTTGCCTCCGTTCGCTGCCTCTGTCCGCTGCCTCCTTCTTAGCATGCTCCACATAAAAGCCTTGCCAGAGCACTTCCTAAAATGTCATCCTTCTATTTATGCTTTCAGAAAATAATTTTGGCCATCACCATCAGGCTTTGACTGCGCAGTTCCCCTCGACACCCACACTAAGCCTCCTCCTTCGAGCTCCTTTTGGGCAGAGACTCCTCCAGGCTCTTGAAGATGGTGAGGCAGGTAGGGTGCTACGACAACTGCTTATTATTTGAACTGCAGCCATTTTACTGTTGCTTTGTGTTGCCTGTCTCTGCCCAACTTGTGAGGTAGACGGGAAGCAATTTGGGTGGGCGCTGTCCTGTCCTCCTGCAATGTGCAGCACCGAGCACAGCAGCTCTGACCGAAACCCTGCGGGTGATACTGCGGTGCAGAGAATAATTAAAAAGCTGTGCTCGTTTCCCAGATGAGATACACTCCTATAGTGTGTAAATCAGTCACAGTCCTGGAGGAATAATCCAGGCAGGATAATTGCACAGGGGAAAGGCCCCAGGCGTGATAGGGGTTTGCATTAGCAATGCCTTTTCATCCATCTGTCTTTTGACCAGAGCTAGAGAGGGGCAGAATTTGACTTATAAGGATGTTTTGATCAACTGATTATTTCAGTGACAGAGCTCCTGAAGTACACACAGACACAAACTACCTTATCTGTGTACAGGAGCAGCCAGGAGCCAGGGATTGAAAGGTTTCCTTCTTCAAAGATTAATCTGTTTGGGATCTCCCAGTTCCCTTATAATCCTGGAGAATTTGACCATCAGCTTGACTGGGGGACATATTTCACCTTGAGTGTTTATCCACTGAGTACAGTAGAAGCAGAATCAGGCCAAAGAAGGATCTGGCTCAGAGCAGGCATTAAATTATATAGTTTATTGGTATATATATTGGTAGATATATATGGTTATTTATTAATTAGGCTAAAGAGGAGCTGAAGAGCCCTGCTCATGGTCAGAGCTTGACTGTGCTGTTCAAGTGTATTAGGAGCCCTGTCTGACACCTCCAACAAGTATCCCACTTTTTGGTGTCATTAGGGGAAGGTTAAAGGTGCTGAAGATGGCTGGTACCAAAAAGCATCCCAAGAATGAACATGAAAGCAATGCAAGGGCAAATATCTTTGCCCTGCAGTCAAATGCTTTTTACAAGTCATATGTAACATACATGCTACTAACAACAACTACACTGTTAAAAAGTGTATTCTGAACTGTAGAAAAGGCACTTTGGTGCTATGGAGGAGAAAGAGTCTATGACAGACTCCACCTATGTATTTTCTTTTTAAGATCATCTAAATTTTATTGAAGACTTACCACAGAACTGAAAATTGTTGGTATTAACACTCTAGGGCATCCTGTGCACGGAAGTCTCAATTTCTTATCCTGAATACGTGTTTTGGCTGACAAATTTTGGGGTGTTATTTTGCCTTCTAGATATTCAGATGTTCTTTTGACATCTGGGAATTTAATTAACAGCTTTTGCATGTATTTAAAGCAAAGTAAACTTTCCTGGAGCCTCTCGATGGTGAGGAGCAATCTTATTTATGAACACTGGCACCTGTCATGTTAATTTGTACAAAGTTTTTGATTTATCCTAAAAGAACACATCACACAGTGGATTTGGAGGAGTTAAAGGGAATCTGCAGGGTGACTTTAATCTTTATGTCTTTATATACTTGAGGGCATTTTACTGCACCTCTGCACTGCTTTCACTACACAATCATTTTCTGCTTTAGAAATGTAGCCATTTGGATCAATAGTTACAGTACAATATATTGTACTTCTGATGGGAGCCTCACAGGACAGTTAAGAAGCACCATGGTAATTTCACAAAACACTTGGCTACACTCTGAAATATATTTTAAAAGTAAAGTTGGCAAAACATACACTGTGCAAAATTTACAAGAGCCCTAATGAAATTGTACTTACTCTACTTTCTTTTATTAAAACTAAATTAGGAAAAATGGGATGTAAAGGGATGTTCCTTGCTTGAAACATGGGTGTTTTAATAGGAAGCTGTAAGTATTAAGGACCAGGCTATCTGCCTCTGAATTTTTTGTAGCAGCAGTTTTAAAATCCTGTGGAACAGTGTTGGCTTGTTTGGAGGGATTTTTGAAGGGAAAGATTTCTAGCTAATGTGATAAACGTGCTTTTCCTGGGCTTGATT
This sequence comes from Harpia harpyja, assembly GCF_026419915.1. Lineage (NCBI taxonomy): Eukaryota > Metazoa > Chordata > Aves > Accipitriformes > Accipitridae > Harpia > Harpia harpyja. The sequence continues at coordinate 51,518,952 of NC_068943.1, read as the reverse complement.
TAAAAGAAAGTAGAAAAAAAAATGATGTTTGGAGACATTTGGTCATACACAGAACAAAAAATAAAAGAGGATCTAAAAATATATGTCCCTTAAAGCGTTAACAAATGTATCCTGCACGTTGCGGATTTTACAGTAAATTCTTTATCTATAAACAAACCGGGTTATCACAGCTGTTTATTGTACTGCTAGCCCTGATCCTAACCTTTATGTCTTTATTGCTTACATACCATTCCCTTGTTTATATGTCTGTACCAGCCTGTGCCCTTGAACTTGGTCCCTGCAAGCCCTGACCCGGTGCACTCGCTCGCTCACGCGGGTCATGTCGGCCATCAGTAAATGGGAGACGGGACTGGCGGGCAGCCGACGGGCAATTAACACACCGCCAAAGCCTCGCTTGCCGCTGGGGCTGCCAGAGGGACAGACCACCAGCCACGGTCCTTGGCGCTGGACCCATGGAACCCTGGCCAGGCTGAGGGCTATGGCAGGGAGAAGAAGAAAGAGCGAGCAAGGGGAGGAGGAGAAAGGAGGAAAGGGCAGACGGGATCCCCTTTGAAGGGTTGTTTCTGCCTCGGTGTGGGGTGCCAGCTGGACCGCTCACCAGGGCCCAGCAAAACTGCCTGGAAAGCAGCGCTGGGGGCTACGCTTCACCACTGCAAAACTGTCAGTCCCCCTCCCCTTTCAGTTGCCCAGCTAGGGCCTTGGCAGTGTGCATAAGAAATGAAAGGAGAGCCGTGTGCTTTTCCGCCTCCTTTTTTTTTTTTTTTTTCTCTCTCCTCTGACAGATAAGCTGACAGCCAGGCATGCCTTGTTCTGATAACTCAGCAAAGTTTGGTTTTCGTACAGACAAACAGCCCGTGCCCTCCATCATCCTCGCCAGCAAGGCTCGAAGGGCAGGACGGAGTGGGCAGAGCAGGAGTAAGCAGCAACAGGGACGTGGCTGGGAAGATCTGCCTTCAGATCAATAATAAACTTCAACCATAAGCCAAAAAGTATTTTACAAAACCCCTGATGTCCCACACGGTGGATTTCAGTGCATAAAGAATTTTGGCTCAGCTCAGTGGGCTGTGTCAGAGTGGTTGCCACCAGGAGTGCAGTTGCGACACACTGTGGCATGAGCCCAAGAGATGGACTCTCCGAAACATGGGCAGCACCAAACTTGCTGGGGCAAACTGGTATCTGTGTATGATGAGCATTCCTCACCAGTCCTCAGAGAAATGGTACCAGTTTTGGTTTCAGTTAGTTGAATGGGATTGTCACTAAAAACAACCTCCTTGTGAAAACATCTCCGTGTCTGAATCAAATCCTTCATTTGCTACTAAAAATAATGTCAGTGAATGGAAGAATTCATGAATTCTCCCAGGGAAAAGAAAAGATGATCCCATTAACCTACATTACAGCCATCACCATTAAAAGATACCATTAACCTGCAGTTCCCACACTGTCTTGTCGGAGATACTAGTCATCCCTATAATTTTGGAGATACTACAGTCATCCATATAATTGTGTGGTAACTCCTGGCAAACACTGACTTTTTAATAGGCAGTGTTGCAGCCAAGTATTTTGTTGGATTATAAGGCTCAATCCACGTAGCCTTTCACAAGCGTTTTGGCTGTTCAGGCAAAAGCCTATCTCAAACCATGCTTTGGATCAGAGCTCCAGAACAGGATTGGGTCCCCTGCCATCTGAAATCATAGGATTTTACTGCCTTACAAGGTCATGAGCAGTCATAATAGATCAATACAGAAGATGATACAAATATCAAGAGTTTTAATGACATAATATCATGTTGTAGAAGTTGTTGTTTCACTTTCTAAAGTAACACGTACATTTTCAGTGGCTGTTCTTCACACATTTATTGATATTCAGCCACCAAAGTGAGAGTGCTAATGAGCACGCATATTTGGTGAATAAGTTTAACTAAATCCTACTAGTTGGAGAATTGGAATGTTATTGTTTAATATAAAGTATATATATATTTACATATACATGGGCAATATTCTATTCTCTTAATATATTCTGTTTACACATTTAGGCTCCAATTACAAGCATTCTGGTAAGTTTAGTAATCAAATTTTTATATATTCTCAGCTTTTTACTTTGCACTGTCCTTCTATCTACCAGCCCAAGATTTTGTTTTATTTTATTCTTGTGGGTTTTGTTTTGGTTTTTTTTTTCCCCTCAGAGGAAGGAACTGCAGAGAAGTCAGTGTCGTTTTGCACTGAAGGAGCTGGAGTGGTCCTCAGGACTTGACTCGACTTACTTCAGGTTCTTAATGTGACCATAAGCTAATAATAATTCAATCTTATGCCTCAGCTTCCCAGCTCTAAGGTAGTGGTAGTACATCACTCTCACAAGTAACATGAAGATATATTCAGTATTTACCTGCTGGTCTCAGGTTGGAAAAGGATGGTTTCAGAAACAGCTGTTGTTGGAAATGGGCCATTGGGAATCCACAAATCTCTCGTGGTCTTAATTGTGGTGCACATTGCCTAAGGGAAGAAACTCTCCCTTTCCTTCCACACCAGCTCCGAAGGCAGTTGAAAAGCTCTTGGTAACATCACCAAAGCAAAAGGACTTAGGGAGCTTCAGGTCTGAAAGTCAACCAGGCAACATGAGGACAAGATCTTACAACCTTGGCCTCCATTGCCACACTTTAAAAAAGGCAATAAATACTGTTTCTGACTAAGTATGCTTCCTACAGTGCAGCTAAGTATCCTTCCCAGTTGCATAAGGGTTAACTGAGCCCTAAGAATGTGGTTGATATATTATCATAGCCATCAAAGAGTACCAGACAAACAGCATGTACTTAAAAATGTGCAGTTCTCATACCCTTCCATGACAGATTTTAGTCTTTTTTTCCTACCCTTGCAGGCTATCTCTTTCTTTTAAAGTAATTTCTTGGAAACATTCTCAAATCTAAAATTAAGAAAATCTCTGTGTTAAAGGCTACAATGAAGCAGAACCTTTTTTCATAGGTTAAAAAAACCCCAAGTAATAGGATGTATATTTATGTAATAAGAAGTCAGATTTATGAAAAATGCTGTTGTGGCTTGTAATTTCAGATGAAATGGTCCAGTCTCAGGATAAGAAGCATTGGATGCTGACATGCAGTAATGTGCAAACTCCCCTGTCTGAGCTGAGTGTATTTCTAACTTTGCTCTAATTATCAATCACTTGATTCATGTCAGACCACTCACATTTAAATCAAGTTTTTGTGCTATTTAGACAGGTACTCTGTAAACACAGGGGGAAGAAGTGGTTTCTGGAGTGAACAGGAATGGCCGCCTGAGTCCATGTTCTGTATGAACAAATTAAAAGCAAGAGTCTTTCATGCTAAATTTGTATGGCCCTCTGCACAAATTGCCCAATTTATTTAAGTATTTTCTGGTGGCGAGATATTTTGGGACATGGGGTTGATAAAATGCATTAACTAAAACACTGTAAGTCGAATTTAAGTATAAAATGAAATTCTTTGTGTTGGGTTTGATGTTCTTAATTTAATCCCTGGTGGACAGTAGTCTGCATTACAAAACCTTCACACATAATTTGGCACAGTTTGGATGATTTGCAATCTCTCCCTCGCTCTCTCTGCAGAGGATGCCCTGAGCAGATCCTGCGTGGAGGCTCGGTGACCTCTCCTCTCTCAGGAGGGTGGTCTCTTCAGGTCACTGTTCAGGTCATATATGCAGCAGAGTAAGGAAGCTTTGACTGTTTCTTAGCCTGTGTGGGTAAACAGAGGACTTTAATTTCCAGCACTACCAGTCCCTAACCTTCAGAAGCTAAGCAGTCACCGAGGGGGATGGGGAAGAGATGCCAAAAGAAAGTGTAGAGCAAAGAATGTAAAGAATTTTGCTTATCTGTGACAAGTTTTTAAGCGTGTTTGATTATGGTAACAAGGATACCTCATTAACAAAGGATTTTAAAGGCATGTACACCATTGATAATCAGCCCTGGCTAAAGTACAGCTTACATTTTAAACTTTTTATTTTCAATGGGATATGTTTGAAATACGGCAGCACTTTAGTGCAAATGTGGACTTTCACTTGATGCACAAAGGTGGGGCTGTGGCAGCTAAGGAAGGAGCTGTATCTACCGAAGATAAAGTCCCCATTGTGGACAAGAGCTGACTGTAAAACATGCACAATTCCCAATCCTTAAAACTCTCCCTAATTGCAAATCTGCTCATTGTTTTAACTTATCTCTGCTAGTGCTGTGCTGAATTAGTCCTTTGGAGTCCCTGAATGGGATCAAAGGAAGAGAAGAGGGAAGGAAGGATGGGAATGAGAGCGAATGAGAAACAGAAGAAAGCAAGATAGCCAGAGAAAAGGAAGGGGGGGGGGTTAAGCATAATTGCCCTTTGGCTTCCTATGAAATTGTAAAAGCTTTTGAACACCCTTGCTGAACCAGGCACGAGAACGTTTTCCGCATCCCTGCTGCACGAGAGGCATCTGGCCTGGGGCTGGGGGGAAAAGGAAAGAAATGGTTCAGCAGGAATTTACCTCTCCTGTTTGGATGCTTTCTAGTGTGTGTCTTGCCTGGAAACTGGCCCAGTGAACGTCTCCTGCCACCAGGCTCTGTGCCAGTCCCCCATGTTAGGTCCGTTGGCTATCTCCCCCCCACCCTGTTCCCCACTTGTGGGGTGGGAGGTCCTCCACCTCTGCAGTCACCCCCTTTTTTGGCCAGTTTGGCACTGTAGCAGGCAGCTTTTCTCACCAACAAGCAATCCATGGGAATTTACTCCAGGGCCACCTGATACCTGGAGTATTCCTATTTTTGCATCCTTATCTCCTCATAAGTTTATAATCTAGAATAGAACAGTACCCCTGCTGTTCTCCAGACTTCTTCTTTAATGATTTCTCTATCAGACACACTCAGATGACAGACGAGCCACTTCTGGCCCCATGTGGGTTCCTGTGTGGGTGCTTTTTTGAGTGGAAATGGACTTAAGCAGAAATTTTGTGTTATGTCAAATGGGAGAAAAATGAAAACCACCTATGCACAGGGCTCTTCAGGCATGTTCCAGATACAACGTTTGGGTGCTGGCTGCCCAACCCTAAATGTGGTGGATATAACTCAATATTTCTTCTTCTAGTGCCTTTGGGTTGAAGAAAGCATTTTAATATCCACAAACCTCTAATAAACTAAAGCTGTAATGAGACTTTTTCTATTTGTATTGCTCTTTTGTTGTCTCCTATGCGCATTTACCATTGATTTTTGCCAAACTCCCCTATACTGTAACTATGCAGTTATAAACTGGTGTTATTGAGGGGAACTGAGGAGAGAAAGGATAGCCATAAAATTACCGGTTGCAAACAAATGCTGCAGCTCTATTTGGGCGTTTATCAGTAACACCTGGAAATTATTGCATTCAACCTTCCTAATCAGTAAATCAGCCAGCCACCAATTGTTTCCTTAGCCACATCAGGTGAAAATGTAACAGCTGTTTAATTTACCTTTTTTATGGTAGGAAATTCATATCCTGAATCATTGATATCTTTATTTTGCAACTTGCTGCCATTAAATTCTTTTCTTTCCTTTTCTTTTCTTTTCTCTTAGTGTTGCCTGCTATAAAAGATGGGAGGGTTGGTCTGTGTGTACGAGGTGGCCTGATGTCATCTTTCAGGATGGTGGCCACATGGAAACCAAGTGAAACTCTCCGGACCTTTCCTAAGTAAGTTGGGACATCCCCTCAAGCCCAAGGGGTGTGACTTGCTAACATGAGCAGGAACTGAAGGAGGTACAAGCACAGAGCCAAAGCTTTGCAAGCTCTAGAAACTCCAGAGCAAATGGCTTCGGTTGGCTTGAGACTGCAACAGCCAGCTACAACTGAATGCTTTATTGCCGTCTGGAAGTGTTTATTTTCTGAACATAAATTCAAGGGACAGATTCAAGGCATGTCTAGAAATAAAGCATATCATCATGTGAGCTAAGCTGACAAGGACAATTTACTGTACCCTGCATTTGTTCTGGGCCAATCGGAAGAGAAGAGGCTATTAACATCCTGAAATTCCCGCTGTTTGGCTCTCCCTGTCCCTTCACTGAACTCAGGAATGGCATGTATTAACCCCTTGAGGGCCTCCCATGCACGGTGCACATCCAAAGAAGGGACACTTGTTTAGGCACGGTAGACATATGCAGTATGTCCAGCTCTTATTGACAGCAGCAGAAAGCTACTTTAAAAGCCATGACACGGCTTGCGCTGTCTGGAGGCCCAGCACAGGGTTAACGTCTTTCCTAGAGGCAGTTTCGGTGCTGTAGATGAGCATTGACTTACTCTGTTTGAATATGAGAGTTCACTGGTCAGCTTGACCTTGAATTCTCTTGCAAAGGCAGGAACAAGTTGACATACTGTTCGTGTTTCCAGTGGCTGCAAAGTTCAGGGAATACAACGCAACTGCAGCTCACATGCCGTGAGCATCACTTAGAGAAGAGAAGGGAAAGTTCATTTCCTACTTCTTAAATCCTGCCACCAAGAAAAGTAACAAACCCAGAAGAGAGTCAGAAGGTAAAGCACAAAGGGCACAACAGCAGATACTGCAGAGGAAAGGTGCCATTCATAGTCAGGAACGTGTTATAATAAAATCCACAAGCAAAAGTCCACAGAGGACTGTTTGCATAGCAGCATTACAATATCTACGTGTGTAAATAGAGGGAACAGCCTTTAAATCCACATTACAGCAGCGACTGTTGGGTCTCTTACCTGCAGCTGCGCTGCTTGAACTATTCCTCCTGACTTCATGAATGTCCTTGTATAAGACAGCACGATCAGCCTTACTTGAACATTGCAGCTGAGGGAAACATATTATTATGGCTCTGAATGTGAGTTTTCTGTATACAGCGCTGCAGAGGGGCAGTGCAGTTAACTTAACTGGTCTCCAGCTCCTTTTCATCCTGTCCCCTCTCTACTTGGTAGGGGGTACAGATTCAGCACAGCAGCTCGTTCCTGCCTCTTGTTCCCAGTGAAAAGCGCATCTCTGCACCTCCAGCCCCTGCGTGAGAAAGCTGGACCCTTTCGGAGTGCATGGGGAAAGGGTTTCTTTTAAAAGGTTTTCTTTTAAATCGAGGCTGGCTCACATGTAGCCTGGTAAGGCTGAAGGCACAGCACACCCAGGCACTCCTGCAGCCACAGACCTATAAAGGCAAGAGCAGAAGCAGGAGTAGATGCTGGATCCTGGGTCGTGGCCCGCCCCTCAGGCAGCTTCTCTATTTGTTTATCACTGTGCCTGAGAACACATGGCATAAATCCACACGTTAAGAACACATACGCTCCCCCCGCAGTTTGGTCCCATTTTTCATTTGGGCCTTAGTCATTCTTCTGTATTTTGGCACAGAGTCATGCAGCAGGATCTCTTGACTATATTGGCATAATGTTCACAGCTGTAATCAAACCATTTGTTCCCCTATCTTCTCCCAAATCACTTGGGGTCTCCTTCTCCCACTGAGGAGCCTGTCTCATTCATTCCCTGGCTTAAGTATTGCAACCTTCAGTACTAGACCAGAATAATATAAGAACCACAAAGAATCATTTATCTGGCATGACATCCTAGGTTTTCCTAAGGGACTTCTGAATGTCCTGCTGGGTGACTGTAAAGACACCAAGGACTCAAAGTCATGGTTATCATCTTTATTACAAACCCTAAAACACTCAGCACAAAGACAAAGCTGAGTGAATTTAACTTTTCTGAAATTAAAATACTGTATTGTCTCACCAAAGTCCTTCCAAAGATCCCTTTAAGAGCAGAGTGGTTTGGGGCTGAAAGGATCCTAGTACTGAAATTGATCTTAATCTTCTATTACTATAGAAATGTTTCTGTGCTTTAAAAATACACTCCCTATTTCTTACTTTCAGACTACCCTAATCTCAAATTAGCCTTCTGAGCAAAGGTCAGGAGTGCAGGAGTGCAGGTCTTATTGGTTCAATTAAAGGAAATAACACAAAATCACACAGGCTATTGCAGAAGTCTTTGTCAACAACTTCCTGAATACTGAGAGGCTGCTCAGGCATAAGCTGTCTATACAGCCAGATAATGCTGTTATTAGAAACACATTAGTGTGACAAATTTAAAAAAAAAAAATATATATATATACATGGCTAATAGATACATTCATCTCATAGCTTTCACAGTAAAAGTCTTGGACTAGTGCTTCTGATTAATTATTAACATTTGTCTTCTTGCTCTTTTTTTTGGTGTGTTTACAACTTAGCCTTGCCTCTCTCTTTTTTTTTCCAAAATGCTTGCACATAACAAAGCTCAGATAACTACAGTGGTGCCTGTCGTACTATTACTCGCCAATGTCCTTAATAATGATGAAATGTTAAGTATAATGTACCAATAAATATTTTGGAGTTAGGGAACTGGCAGGTATGTGGGGAAGGCACTTTGTGTTAACAGTTGATATACAGTTGTTACATTGACAAAAACTGGGGCTAATGCATTTGTGTAAAGAGCTTCTTTTTAAAGTGATTTTCCTTTCTTTTTCTTTCTTTGTGTCTGAACCTTTGACCCTGGGGAGTAGGATGGAAAGATTGTTTAAACAGCATAGAATTGTTTATTTCAATTTTCTCCCTTTTTTCCCCCTTTTCAGTTCTCTTCACAGGTAAATCGCTTGCGATACGGGAGAATCTCAGAAAGTTCAGAGGTTTGGGGCAGGAAACACCTCGCCTCCCACTGAAGTCTGGATTCAGAGCTAAATTTATCTGAATGCTGTCATTTCCCTGCTTTTCCTTCTCTACCTCCTTCACTACATTCCTCTTTCTCCCTCCCCATTCCCAGCCACCCAGATCTTATCCTTTCCTTGACCTGCAGCTCCCCCTCCCTAGCCTTCCACCACTCTAAAATGTCCGGAGGCTATGGCTGAAGGTGGTAGTTTCTCATGTTGTTTTTTTTCTTTTATTCCTAGGCTGTACTATAGCGAGAAACGCTTTATAATCCCTTGGCCTCAGAGGCTGTCTCCATCAAGAGATGCTAAAAGGAGGTTCAGCGGCCCCTAAGATGAAAAGGCAGCAGCAGTGCCCAGCAGAGAAGTCCAGGCTTGCTCATGGCTTGCTGGGTGCAAACCCCCACTGGTAATGCAGCCACGGGCCCATGTAGGTGCGGGCCATTGCAATTTGTTTTAGGTAAAAGGATTCTGGAATAGGTGTGGAAGTTCAGCCAAATTTCCAGCCTGCTCCTGCTTTCTCCGACACATTCTGTGCATTTGCATCACTTACCACTATCTTGAATGCATCTGTCCTGGTAGGGAATACACAGAGTTCAACAAGATCCCTCTCTTCCTCCTCCCCACCCCACGCTCCCCTCTTTTTTTTTTTTTTATTTTATAGTCTTCCACTGTGGCTATTCTGGTTTTTCACAGAAGTGGCAGGCAGCCAAAGACTGGAGTCATTATTTGCAAACTCTAAAAATAGAGTCAAGATTTATAGGAAGAAAACAGATATGTCTTGTTATAAAACCATGAATAAGGATTGGCACTAACATAACAGTTCATTCTTTTTTGATATTGCTTATTGTAAATTGCACTCTATCTTTCTGGGAGATACACTAGATAGTTACAATACAGAAACATTTCCTTTACTTGAAAGTGCTGGAGAACTGCAGCTTATTTGTTGTAAAGACTTGATTATTCAAAGGAAGCGATAAGAGATGAGGTAGCCCCCGGGAATTTTGTGCATTGTTGGGGTGGACACTTTGTTTTAAAAAAAAGTATTAGTGATCTTCTTCTGCAGATCGCTGCTGATAAAAATTACATTCAGCGCGTCTCTTCACCCAGCGTAAAGGCGCCTCACGAGTTGCACTTCTGGTTAATATTGCTTGTTATTATAAACCGTGAACATCACATCCTTGATCTAACTAATGTTAATAACACTCCACACAGTATCTCCTTCCTCATAGGCTCTGGTGGGGCAGCAACGAAGTGGGAAAAAAAAATAAAAAAAGGATGGGGGAAGCACAGAGAAAGAGAAGGAGAGACATTCACAAAGAGTTAAAAAGGCCTGATGAAATCCTTACAATGTACACCATATGGCTTGACATTTACCAGATTAGTTAAACATTTCTACTGGGGATAAATATTCCTGCACATCGATGTAAAGAAATTGCATGAGACAAGGGCACATACAGCATATTTATGCCATGGAGTAATCTTTTTTTTTTTTTTTTTTTTCTCCCCCTTTCTAGCAGAATTCAGGTTACTGAACGTGTAAGGGCCGAGGGTACTAAACCCAAATGAACCCCCACTCCTATGCACTCCTGAGCTACTTGTCAATGTAGCTGCAAACACAAGCACCCTCCCAACATCGCCCCAAATGCACTCAAAACTCGCACCCAAAAAAGTTTCGAATGAGCAATCTTGCTATAAAAAAGCCCCTCAATTCTATGGAGAAGGCTAAAACATTAAAGTTTGTCAAAATCTATTTCAGGACTCGTGTTGCCTGTGGAGAGATGACTGTGATGGCTGCCAAACTGATTCGAGGCGGGTGGATGCAGAGGAGGTGACTGCTGGTGCCCGTGTCTGGTGTAGACTACTCCGCTCCTTGGTGAACAGCCCTAAAGCCATAGATTTCATTTGATCTTTGCAAAGGCTAACATCTGTCTGCTGTCATTTTAGTAAGATTGATGACAGGCTGGGATGGGGGAGGAGGAGGGGGAGTGCAGCGGGAGGAAGGCTGGTCTCTGCAGCCCTGACGGCTGTGGCCAAGCCTGCTTGGAGTCACTGGCCTAGACCCTCTGGTCGGCTGCGGCAGTGGCAGGGAGTCACTCCTGCACCACTCTGACAGTAATTGCACTGGGTTGTTAGAGCAGATTGCAGGAACTCGGAGACATAAAGGCAGCATTTTGCACCTTATATATCTTAATAGATTATTTGCGTCACAAGCAACACAGAGCGAAATGTTATGACAACCATAAGAATGTAGTTTACTGTGGCTTAATGTGGCTGGGCAGTGCAGGGTAAAGCTATCAAAAAAAATTTTTTTTTTTTAAAGTTTCTGAGAGAAACTAACCTATGTGGACATGCAGCTATTTTTATACAAAACCCTGACTTTTGGCAAACTCTTTCCAGACTATAGCAGAAAATGCTTACTCTTTGTATTAGTGGTAGTATCGCAGTGCCAAAGTAAAAATCATACGCTTTCCCACTTGGAAGCTTTCTTGCAAGCTGATGTCTGAGCTGATGTAATAGGGGAATCTTCTACAAAGGACACATGTCCCAAATGGGGCAGCCAGTTGCTGGCTGCGGCATGGAATACGCCTTGGAAAAAAACAGCTTTTGTACTTGGGCAGGATAAAGTCTATGTATCTTTTTCCATGAATGAATGAGTGAATGAATGACTATCAATGCTGAAATTTGATCTTACGGCAAAATCCTAGCGATTCGGGTTTCACTGGGCGCATGTATGTATACAAGAGTGATCTTGGCACTTCTGGGAAAGAAGTGCAGTCCGCTGCAGAAGAAATGCATAGTGATAGGGTTACTGCCTTTGTGGATTGGGAAGCGAGAAATGTACCTGTGAATCTTAATCCCAATATTAGATTGGAAATGATTGAGGCAAGGGCTGGAAGCAGCCCTAGATCCTCTCTGGGAGCTGGATGGGAGATGGGTGCGTAAGCTGGTAACTTTAACAAGCTGGAATTCAAAATATGCCTGAGCTAAAACCCCAGGCTGGGACGTGTATGGGCTTGGTGGAAAGCTCAGCTCCAGCCCCTCCTGTTGAGATTTACAGTGCTGAGACCCATGTCATATGGATTTTAACCATGCAGTGTCCCATCATGACAAAATGACACCGTGTGAGGATGAGATTTCAGCTGTGGCCAGGGAGAAATGTAGACTATGAAAACAAGCTGTACGCTTCTTATTCTTGCTGGTCACAGAAGAGCAGAGACTACCACCAGAACAGGGGAGGACTGGCTTGGGCCCCACATGAACTTTGTGCTTGGGTGATTACGGGTGGCTGCATTGATAAATAGTGAGCCAGAGAGATAAATACACATACAGAGGAAAATAAGAACAGATAATGGATTGGCGTAAGTAGCAGTGGATTTCCTCCTAGTGATGAAAGGGTAAGAGTGAGTTATAGATCTTTCCTCGCGATAAGAACAGATATTTCTTTCCAAACCATTTATCTATAAGAAACTGAGATATTATTTAGGTCTGCATTGGTATTAATCTGGCTCTTTGCATTTCCATCCCAGTCCTTCAGCAGGTGAAAACATGCTGGTAGGGACCCTAGAGGTTTTGTCAGCAGCTCCCATGGATGAGGTATTATTTTTTATTGTAGGGAGTTGAGAAGAAAGAGGGCATGTTTGTCCAAGTGTCTCAGGTAAATGCGATATGGCGTTTCATGCATTACCAGAGTTTAAATCTTTGTTTGTTCAGGTCCTTAATGTATGAGAAGCAATCACTGTGTTACAAGATCTGTTTAGTGCTCTGGGATATAATTAACTTAAAAAAAAAAAAAAAAAAGAGGATGCCTGTATGAAGAAAACAACCCCACCTGACAACTTAGATGTAAGAAGAGCCTTCTCCCTTTGACTGCTCTGGAGACACTGGCGCGTCAGGTGGGTGTGCTCAGCCCTTTCATCCCTGTAGTCAAGACTATATAACACTTACATGTCTCAGAGATACGACATATGTACGGTAAATGTGTGTGAGGGCAGGTAGCCTATGCTTGAAAAGAGTATTCAGAAAAAAGCTGCATGTTTTTGTCAACCGGGAAAGATTAGAGTACCTGATTTTACAACTAGAGAAATGTCTTTCATGTGATTAGAAAAGCCTATTTAGTAGTAGTAGTAGTAGTATTTAGGAAAGGCCCATTCCTCAACCCACTTCCCCTGAGGGGCTGGTCTGTGCTGTGCCCTGGGGTGGGGCTGCTGGAACTGGCCAGAACCGGCTGGAGCTGGCCGTGCCCTCCTCACAGCATTGAGCTCTCCACAAAGCTGCTTCCAGCTTGAGGAGATGGTAGAAACATTAGGCACAGGCAACGACATCGGGGCTGAGACGAGAGCGCAGGCAAACTGGGGACGGGACCCAGGGTTCGTCAGGGGCTGGACGGTGTCAGTCAGGGCTGTGGGAACGAGGGGCGGAGGGCCTGGCGGCGCAGGCTGGGCACCATGTCCGTGAGTAACGGCTGTTTGCCTGCAAAGATGCTTGTGGGTCAAGGGGACTCGCATTTCTGCTAAACAGTCCAGTATATCTTCACCTTCTGTAATCTCAGCTGGAGCCTTTACTGTTGTGCTTTCCCCCTGTAAAACCTCTGCTTTTGAATCTGAAGAGAAATCTTTACAGTGGTCAGTAAATCCTAATGTTGTACTTGTTCTGTTTTATGAGATTTCCAGTAACACATGGCTTTGGAGATTTGTCACTTTGCGGATCAAACAGCTCTAAGGACACAGCAGACTTGGGCTGAGGGGGGAAGAAGTCAACTGTCTCCATCTTGTTTAAATGAGCTTCAGGTTCAGTACATTAACGTGCTAATAAGGAAGTCTTGTGTTCCCACCCTGTTCTTAAAGGCATTCTCACACTGCTGACCTGACCTCTTTAATCCTGGCTTTCCTGAAGAAAAAGCTGATCTATCAGGCCTCCTGTATCTAAAATGGGATGAAAGGAAGCAATGGACCTGTTTCTACACTGGTGTTTCTCAGGTATCTCAAGCAGCCTTGTTCTTTTTGTATTCATCTCCCATTTCCTTGGGAAGGGAAAAAAAAAAAAAAAAAGAAAGGGAAAAAACCTCGAGATGTGAGGGCTCAAATCACTGAAGACGAGAAACAGCAAAAGGAAATAAAGAGGTCACACACCTAAGTTAGCTTATGATTAAAAAGAAATTAGTGGGGCTATTTTTAATTTGTTTAAATATATTACTTTCTATTAAAAAGGTCTTTATATTTCACCAAGTATGAGATGAAGTGTGTCACCAGAGGAAGATTTTTCAGTTTTAGCCTCTTCTCTCTTAAACAATTAGAAGTCAAAGAAACTCTAGTGAAGTCACAAATGTGAAGCCAGCAGAAATGGCAGCAGAGTGGGACTTTTCCTCTGCAATACAGTGAGGTCACCTTCCAGTGGGGCCACTTTGCAAGAATTTAGGGAAAAAAAACGTAAACTATGCACAACAGGTACATTTTGGGTAGGTCTGTGGTACCACATAGCCCCCCAAATAGTCAACCTCAGAATGCTGTGCAGCATTGAGAAGCAAAACACTGCATCCTTGCGCTCAGACCCAGCCCAAGGCATTTGAGCCCCAGCCCAAGGAGCTGCTAGGAGCCCTCTTGGAAGCTGAAGTGCATCTCCTATCTGAGTTGTGCTGCCAGAGCTTACGTCTTTTTTTGTTAAATCTGCTAGGCTACAGATATTTTCAGGCTGCAGCTGACAGAAATTAGAAAGGATAGTTGTAAACGAAATTTTGTGATGCCAGAAGTCTATGATGGAGCTTTTTTAATCAGTGCATGAGCTAAATGGTGATGCAACTGTTCTAAGACTTTCTGTGAGATTGCTTGGTTTTCTATTTTTCTTTGTCTGGAATATCTCTTTTGTTAAATGGAGTGTCTTAAGAGTAAACATAGCAATTGGGTCAGTCTCTGCAAACCTGTAAGGCTATGAGGGAAATCCACCATAATGTTTTAAAAAAAAAATAATAATATACGGTTTGGTTAGGAATTTGTCACGAAACTCCAAAACAATGCAAACACCCTCAGTTTCTTGTTTCATTCCCAGCTGGAAAGTCAGGCCAGAATCACAGAATGTTTCACCAAGTCTTGCTAACCTTCTGAGCTGAGTTGTGAGAAATTGTTCTTGACATCACATGAGCTGGGCCACAAGGCAGGACTAATGTGATATTTGCTGTCAAAGGTTTCCTAGGAAACATGCTACTTAGAGTGCTCAGCCCTCCCTGCCACCCTTCCTGCATCCTCCAGTTTCACCTGTTCCCACAGGTTTTGCAGAGGGCAGTGATGTCCCCTCTGACCTCAGGACACATTCAGTGCACTACAGTGCAATGCTTCCCAGCAGCCCTGCGCACCCAGCTGAGCGGAGAGTGGTTGCGGAGATTTTGAAGCTCACCACCTAATTGCCCTTTTTTCTATGTTTTATACCTTTCCCTCCTTCACCCCCTCCCCCAGCACTCTGCAATGGGAGAAGTGGGAGAAACTAGGCTACATCTTGCAAGACTGGAGCTGGAGAGGAGGAAGTTTGAGCCTTCACAGCAATTTTAACCTTCCCTGCCAAAGGTGAACTGGTGGAAAAAGGTTAGGAAAATCAGCAGATAACTTAAAACTTAACTTGCCACAAGGCTTCTTATCTTTTGACTGCAGTTTGCCATGCAATAGCTGTTATGGTACATAACCTATAGGGATTTTTCAGCTGAATGGGGTTCCCCAATTCATTCCCACAGTTTCATCTGGTGGCTGTAGATGCTGTCCTTGACATCAGACCCACATAAATGATTCCTGTCATTCAGGCCAAACTTTTCAGCTTGGCCGTTTGGAGCAGGAGGATAGTTCCCATTGAGGATGAGATGAATGGAGTTAGTTCACACATGTTAAATGCAAATCCTTAGATGGAAACTCATGGTCAGCTTTTTCCAATGCTATTTTCAGAACTTCCACAAAAGACTGTGCTGTGATTATATGTATTCATGATATGTATATCATGTATTCAGCTCAAACAATATTTGAATGATGCATTTAGAATTCTTCCTAAAAAAGGACCTTGCTTCTGTAAACTGCATCATATTTGTAAAAGAGGGGAAAAAAAATGTAGCTTGCTTTTCCTTTCTTTCTCTCTTTCTTTTTAATATATCATTTCATAAGGCTGTAAGAATTGGTGTTAATGCTACATTACACACGGACACACTTCTACATAATCATATGCATTTGCATGTATGCCATACATAAATAACCCTATGGAATCCCGACTCTTCATTGTTAAGTTTGTCTCCATATTTTTTAAAGCAAAGAAGCTCTGGGTGTCAAACAGTTGCTTTCTTCACTCTCTTTCACTGGGCTGTACAGCAAACAGCAAATACAGCCAACAAAATAAAGCATTGGGGGTTTTGTGGGTTTTTTTGTTTGTATGTTTTGGTTTTTTCCTTTTTCCTACCTGGCCATTTATAACTACCTATTTTCCCTCTTGTCTCCTCCACTGATAAAACACCATTTTTTTGACTCCATCATTAAGTGTCCTTCACATTGTCAATATTGATTTCCCCAACCCCTTGAAGGCCAAGAGTGTCACCTCCATGATGCTCCCTGCAGCCACTGACTTGGAAAACAGGAGAGCTAAGGTTGCTACTGCCAGACATTGGTTTCCTACATGGTAGGCAAGAAGACAAGTAGCCTTAAGTCACTGGACTGTCTGATTCATTTATCTCTGTGATGCCATTCACTTCACCTTACCGCATGTTTGTGTAGTGAAGCTGTTTGGCCAACATGCCCTATGGGCCTTGTCTTAGTAATGAAAGTGCAGAGGGTGGAAAAGAAATTCCATTCTGGATTGTTTAGCTCTATCTTCAGTTTCTGATGGCATCTGGAAGATTGGGCTAGCTTTTCGGTGTGCTTTCAGATTCAGAAGCCCAGCATCTGCTGGGCCCTGCAAAGCCAGTAAGACTTCACCTGTGTAAATCTGGGCAGAATTTGGGTCTTTGTGGCCAGAGAAGGAAAACCAGTAATACTCTTCTCTTTCTGTTCAAACCCAGAAAAGTTTCTTCCAAGTATTAAGACCATAGGACAGACGATGCCAATCAGCTCCAGAGAAACAGCATCATCTTAGCTGAGAACCTGCATGCAAGTCTTAGGTCTGTACCAATCTTATAGATCAGCACTTTTCATTGTAGAGTCACACTTTTCTAGCATGAAAGCGATGGTGATTTTGCAAATCAACCTCCACCTGTGAGATACCATCATGAAACCACATTGCTCATAGAAGGCAGAACTTTTCTGAATTATGGTAGAATACCCAATATGGAAGACTCTGGTGGGTCACCCAGACAATTCACTCATTTTCAAAACACTTTAAGAATGTCAGTCCTCGTGGTACCATGTATAATATATGTCAGGGGATATTGTTATCCCCCTTTGCCAGCTAAGGAAAGGGAGGAAGGGAGATTACAAAACCACAACTTGAGTTACTGTTGGAGGCAGGACTGGAACTCGGGATTTCCTGAACAGATTACCACCCTTCACTTTTCCCTCCGTTGGTATAATTAGCAGCGTCCAGAATCTCTCTCGTATTCCCATGCAAGAACACATTTGAATACATTTTTCTTTGAAATTATCTGTCTTGGGGTCACTTCTGTTGTGCACTTCTGGTTGTTAATGATCTGTTGTCTACAGTGAAATGCTCACTGGTACACTGTAAATCATGAACAGATGTAAAGGTGTCCATCTGTGACTACCGATTTAATCTCTCTGGATTTCTGAAACTGGCTACCTGTAAAACTTTGGGAACCATGTCTTGGAAAAAAGCAATCTTTGGGGCTCTTTAATTTTTTTTGTTCTTGGCTGCTAGCCATTCAGATGGATGTCTTACATCCTTGAGATGAACTTAGTGCAGTCCTCATTGACCTAGCAAGCCATTTTTTCCTTGATGACAAGCTGGGATCACATCTTGTAATGACTGCTGCAAGATTGTCTTGTTAGGGAAAGGGCTAAGGTGGGATCGTCTTTAATGACAATGAAAGCACCTCATAAAATCTGATTCTTCGGTTTTACAGGCATGGCTCTAGAATTTTAGCCGATGCAGACTTAGTAAATCTGTCAGTCAAAAATTATATCAGTTGAAGTATAATGTTCATGGCAGTCCAAAAACCTGAACATGTAGGTGATTTGGAGGGCATTTTGTTAACTCTTTAATTGGTTGTTTGAGTGCTGGAGGCAGTAGCTAATTGCCTGTAGGTCAGAGTAGTCCTAGAGCTTAGGTAAATGTATATTGTCATATGTCACATTTTCATATGGCTCCTTTGCACAGGTTGGTAAAAATGATTGCTGCATAATTAAAATTAAGACAAGGTGGGAAAAGTGATTCAATTAAACCCCCGAAGCCATTGCACAAATTATCTGAAGTACCAAAAACTAATGAATAGTTAAAACTAGTTTTATCTTTTTACTCTTCATTCTTTAATCCTGAGGGTATTAAAACGGCTGGAGTCAAAGTTCTCAGAGGTAAGTTTTTGGGTGGGCAGTGCAAGTATGAGTCAGCGCAGAGGAATCCAGGCCTTTTAAAATACCAGCACACAGAAACTTTGTTGCCTAGTTGTTTTGAATTGAAAATAACCAGACCTTGTGCACAAGAGACCTTTTGGTTTCTCCACCAGCCCAGAATTATTTTGAAAACATCTGCAATATTTCACTCTGCATGCAGCAGGTATTATATACCAGGGAGGGTGATGACAGTAAAAATAAATGAGATATGTTGTAACCAAAACATCCCAAGTTTTACATCATACGTTTCACAACCCTAGCAAGCATCCTGTGCTTTGACTTGAAGGCTAAAGGCATGTGGTAGTTTTACAAATGTCTATTAGTATTAACAAATATGTTCCATTATTAGACAGTGTGCCACTGCCCCAACCTCCTGGTGCAAGAGGTGAGTTAATATGGCTTATAAAATACAAGAGTGCTGCAGGCACAAGCTATGGAAATAAGAACCCCAGCTAAGCAGGAGGTCTCATTACATTTGGTGGGACAACTTACTAGAGGCCTGAACATGAGTATAAAAGCTACCTCCCAGCTAAGGCTTTTTATGGTTCCTGTCCTTTTCCCAGAGCAATTCAACTTTAGGAGGTTTGGAGCAACAAGGTCTGCACCTTTGGATACTGGCAGTGTGCTAATTCTGGCTGGGTTTAAAATGAGAGGTGAATGAGAAAATTAAGATAAGCATGTTTGCGCTATCCCTGTGCTTTTTAACAGAATTTTTTGATGGTTGAAAGTAGTGGGGCACTTAGGAATTGTGTTCTTGCACAGTTTTGTTTGGGGGTTTTTTTTGCATGGTGCTCTGCTGCTAGCTGTAAACATCCATTTCTGGGAAACAGAGGGTTTCTTGGCCAGGGTTGCCAGGATTGTGAGTGTGTGCACAGAGAGGACCGGATACACTGAAACTGTATAGACAGCGCACCTGACAAAGAAATAAATAAGTCTTGATAATCTTCATTAGAACAGATATTGTCCTGGAAGATTTTTAAAATATACCCTAGTAGAGACTGTTTCCAGCACCCAAGTGGTGGTGTCTGTAGGCATTGCCCCTTGCAGGGGTGGTATAGATGTATAGCATAGATGAAGAACACAATAGTGTCTTTTTATGCTTCCACCTCTTTGAATGTTATTCTTGCTCTGCATAAAAGTAACAGTTATAAAACCTATTCTGATGCTTATCCAAAGCTTAATCAGAAACCTTAAATAGGAACTAATTTATTATCACAGGTAGCATATTGATCTAAGTACTAGCTTTATCAAGCCAAGAAAATCCCTGCTGAGGACCAGGATGATTCAGGGAATAGTAGGTTATGAAAACATGACGTTGTCAACTCACTAGATGAGTCCTTCATCAATGGGTAAAGCTTCTGTAGGTAGAAAAAATAAATCTTCCTGAAGATTTCTGTGGATCAAAATCCCAAAAGATGCAGAGAGCAGAGTAGAGAAAAAGGAGAAAACTGAAACACAGGAGGTGTTCAAATCACGCGAGGTCTCCACTTTCCCATGCATCCTACTGGAAAAGCAAACAGCCAAACCTTGTCAGGAGTGTCTTAAAAAGTCAAAATTGTGAATGGGCAAATGTCTCTCCTGGTGTTGCAGTCTCCCCACCAAAATACTTTCTTCAGTCTCTTTGGTGTGTGTTCAGCCTAGACTGCTGGTAATCAGATACAAAATTTCCACTGTTTCTTACCCATGATTCAAGAAAAACACTGCTTATGTGATTAAACAAAGTGTTTTTCTGTAACCTTTTCTATATACCCTTGGCCTGAGACCACCCAAATGCCAGGTAAAGTATTGCTTGTGACCAGTCAAGGTTTTCTTTCCACTACAAGGCATAAGCAACAGTCTGTAGTTGCTTGCTTTTATAAATGCAGATTCAGATTGTAGAAGACTACCAACAAAAAACAGATTATGGTATAGGCTGTTGCAGATCGCACTGAGAGAGCACCAAAATTCCTGCTCTGCATATAGGAATGTGGAAATGACTCAAGAGTGTTTGGGATGCCTTTGTGGATTCTCTCTCTCTCTAGTATTGTGTTACTTTTATATAGACATATATGGCAATGCCATACAAAACTAACACGAGACATAAAGTTGTTAAAAGGCGTTATGTGACAGATTCACAATTTCTCCTCTGTGTATAGAGAGCAATTCAAGGTCATGGTGCCAAATTCATCTTTCAAAAGTGCCTCAGTTCATTGACTAGGAAAGGCTTGGACCAGTGCCCCATATTTACTATAAAAATACATATTTTAAAATGTATAAAACCAATATTTTGATCTGTTGATACGGACCTTGTCAAAGAAAAATGCTAGCTGTTGCCGCCAGCCAGGTCCATTCATGTCAGACCCTGCAAATAACAAGTGTACGCAAAGAGTTTAAAACTTTGATTGAGGATGCAGTCATTATTGCTGGTGGAGGTGCTAGGAGCATGACCCCTGCCTCCTAGGCTTTGTGGAGAAGACCTACACAATGTGCTCATGATCAAAGCAGTGGATGGTAAAGGAATGTATTAGGGCTTTGGAGAAATTGCTTTAAAAGCCTCTGGAATTACAAAGACAGTGAGAAAGACTTTCCATAGACTTTATGGAAGTGCCCTGTGAGTCGCTGGTAGGTTCCTCTGGGAACTGAAGGAGCCAGTAGGAAGGTGCTAATGGCCTATTAAATTCAATAGGACATGCTTTGGTGGTGAGTGGTGGGACCATGGCATTTCCATGTGTTTTCACTAGCTAGCAGCAGAAGGTCATGCACATTGTACTTCCTTTGGGGTACATTTTACATGCAGCAAGATAGGGATGTGAAGGCAGCTGTCTTCTCCCAGAGAGCCTGGAAGCACTGAATTTCCCTCTGGACTAGCACTCCTCTTGATATGCATCAGTGGTTTAATGGTATTCTCTTGTAAAGAGGAGGTTTTAAAAGGTGTTTTTAATACATGAGCCAAACTTAAACCTCATTACCAGCAAGTCTGGGGACCCACCATCCTTGTGTTATCTCAGGGAGGCACAGCCCTTGCTCACATTAACTCATGTGCAAGGACCAACCCCGTATACTGCTTGAGGCAACAGTTCTTGTATCAGCCCAACAAAAAAGCAGGGATATGAGAGATTCCTTTGGTGGTGCAGTTGCCCAAGGATGCATCTGAAAAGTAAGGTCTGCTTTGCTGTGAGCAGAGCTATTACACTGATGTTACAGGCTTTGCAAGAGGATAATGTTCTTTATCACCAGGTGTTCCCACCTTCTCCTGGCTTATACATAAAATGACAACAAGGTTGAAAAGATCCTGTTGGATGCCCAGAAAGGGACAAAGTTAGTAACAATCAGCATGCAAAGAAAGATTAGGCATGAGTAGTGGAATTGGCTTGATTGCTTTAGACAACTTTATGACTTTGTTTTCCTTCCTAAAGTTTTTTTGTTGGTTCTTTTTTTAGTAAAATAAATCACAGCTCATAAGATAGCGCTATGCAAATAAATACCCTGCAACGTTGCAATATTTTTGGTGGCTCACAATTAGCCTTGATAACCCAAATGATGGAGGCTAGCATATGTCATGGGTGGAGTCAGGAACAACGTGCATCTTTGTGTCTATTTACATATGACAAATTTCTTCAGTCAGATGTGGGCCAGGCTGAATTTAGCCATCTTGGCCTTGATATTATCCATGTGGCTAAAATTGCCAGTCCATTTATCCTGGAAATTATTACAGTGGTGCACTGCCAAATGCACAGTTGTATTGTTCCTTTGCTTCATGCTGTTGTATGTTAAATGTACCTCTGAGTCTTAAGCAAGTCTAGATTGAGTGGTTTTTGTTTAAAAGAAATTATTGAGGGGGAGGGGAATCTTTTAGTGTTCTTTCAGAAACCACCAATAATCTTTGTCATTTACTTCTAGCTTAGGTAGTTATGACTTAAAGGAAAAGAAGGAAGTAAAAGGGCTTACGTAAGAATTCAGATGATGGATGGCTTGAATTTACAGTGGGAAATCTGCTTTAGTGAAGACTAGAGTAGGAGCTAGAGTAGGAGCCAGAAAATCCTAGATTTTTCTACACACAGCCAGAGATCAATGACTAACCCAAGTTTGTGAGCCATAAAATGAGCACACTATTTAGACCTTTATATAGGTGCTGAAGATAAGTCTACTGATGAAGTGGAGATGAAGGTTCTTCTATCTTTATCTACAGCAGTAGCTGTTTGCTTGGAAATACATATGGAGAGGCATTGCTATACTAAAACAACCTGTCTTATGTCATCTGAATGTTGGGACTGTCCAGGCTGGGAATTGTGTGAGTCGCTTTTTAAAGGATGAACATGCTCAGGTATCTCTGAAGAGCAGCCATTTGGGGCACCTCTTCTTCTGGAAGGCTGTCAGGATCTGCGTGCTTGAAAGGCATCCCAAGCTGGGGAGGAGATGTTTGTTTTCCAGTTAGCTCTTGTCCAAGGAATAGACCTAAAAGAATGAGCCCTCTATTAGAAAATCTACTGTAAATGGCAAATTCTTCACTATTGTTCCCAAAGCAGAGAGATTTTGTTAGGGTCACCCATTCTGCAATAAGAGTTTTCTTACAATTTCATGAGGAAATAGTCTTATGTCTCCATGGGGAAAGATTCATCTCTCTATGCAATTCTTCTTTTAGGTAGGATAAGGAAAGCAATTGCAAGGATTAAAGAGTAACAGCTCTCATGAAGGAAACAGGCTATCAGCCATCTCTGGAAACCAGCACTGCCTGTTAGGGAGAAAGTCTGTTCTCATACAAACCACAAGTTTCACTGTGCACTTGCAAGGCAAAGGTTGAGCATAATATATATCTATATCTTAGTCAATAAAACCTAAACACAGAAAAGAGATATTATGTCCCTTCTTGTTTGTTTTGCAGAAGAGAACAGAGGCTTGCTGCCACCAAAAGAAACTTTTTTTTGGCTTTCACTGCCATTTTTCCTCTATGGAAAGGGAGAGACATTCTGGCTGTAGTTGCATCTGTTTTCACTATTACCAAGAACAAAACTTCCAGTTTCCAAGTGAACTTGAGATCCAAGGGCCAGCTCAATTTCCTCCAATAATTCCTGAATCTTTCTCACATGATCAGCTCTTGTGATGAGTGTAAGAAGGAAACCAGGAAGGGCAGCACAGCTGTCCAAAGCCAAATCTTTAGGCTCTTTCCTGAAATTCTCACAAATTTGGGGCAAGCTTTCTATTTATTACTAGGTTGCATTACAGAAGCAGGGATAATGTGGTTAGTGTGCAATGTACTTGTGCTCTCAAATGACTCTAGATGACTGGTCTGTTACATGCTGCCTGCTCTTGAAACCTGAAAGACCCTCCATTAAGAGTAAGCCTGGTGGCAGCATGCAAACCAGAAGAATAATCCCACTGCTGTCTTGCATAGATTCAGCCTTTCAGCCTTGTGTTATGGGAATGCACAACCAGGGTGCATGTGGCCAAGTCTTTCTGAAACATTGCAAATGGTACCTGAAACTTAATGTGCTATTTCACCCCATTTTCTTCCTATCCTTTTTCTTCCATTTCCCAGCACAATAGCATTTTTTTAGCCTCCTTTCCCCCTCCATCTGGCATTTGCCTCCTTCCTCTTTCCTTGCAGCCCACAAATGTTTGCCATTCTCTCAGCTGCTGTCGTGGGCCCCAGATGCTGTTTGATAAACACCAGCTAATCTTGAAGGAGCACGTCCGCTCTGCTGGCCATGCAGCAGGAAGTGGCGGTTTCCCTCCCAAGTACTGTGGCGAGGTCTCCTCCAGCAGCAAGGTCCCACTCCCCATCTTCCCCTTATACCCCTCCTGCTTCATCCCCACATCCGGGGTGAGTCCTGGGCATGGGGGCCAGAGAGGTCCCCTCTAAGCAAATATGATTAGATTAAGTTAAAAATGAAAAATGTGATAGATCAGGTAGATTAGACAGAAGATAGACAGATTATTCTCATTTTTTTACTTGAGTAACTTGAATTTTTGATAGCTGTGTTGGTTTTTTTGTTTTTATTTTAGCTGGCTGAAGGTAAAAATCTGCAATTTGAGCAATACTGCTTTGTTCCAGCTGGACACTTGGTATTGTTTATTTCTGGAATGAAACACTGTATGCACTCTTCCAGCCCAAATGTGAGTGTTCTTTCTAAAATTTTCTTTCTAGGAGTAAACATCCCCATAATAGTCATTGCTGAACTGTTTACAGTAGACAAATACAAAAGGGTTGCAAATGCAGCCAAAGATAGAAATCAAAAGAAATATTCTCGAAAATGTTTGGCATTGTTTGCTCACCTTTGGAATATACATCCTGTTCCTCTTCTTAAAATATTTTATTTTATTTTTTTTAATATATCTGGCTGAGCTGGTATTTCTTCTGCTTAAGCTGTCTCTAAACTTATATTTCCAACAGTGGCAGCAGATTATGAGACGATACTTATAGAATTGACATTATATCATTCTTTAAAATACCCATCCTGAAAGGCAAAATCTGCAGGAATTATAGGACTAAGAGGCCTCCTTTGAGAGGCAGAAACTATTTTAACTCGGTATTTTTAGAGCTCTGCAAATCACATATTTTTCTCTTCACTGGCAATTAAAAAAAAAAAAATTGGAAATTGTAATAAGTTTAAAAAAAAAAAGAATCCTTCACAACTTTTTGCTATAAGATGGAAAGTTGAAATATGTCATTTGTGGGCAAATGAGATGCTGCACTTTAATTTCAACCATTTTTTTTACTTCCTTTCCTTAGAAAAAAATTAAACACAGAATGGTCTATTGCGGGCTGGCCGCCCACGTGGACTGGATGGAGGTTCTTGGTCAGAACACCTGTCCTGAAGTATGAATAGTGACACAGACTCATGCACAGCTAAATGTTTCTGTAGTCGGCTGATCCACCGTGAACACGGGTAACTGTGTGCTTGTGAGTCTACAGACTTTGCTCCCACTTCCACCAAGCACCACAAGCTGTGCAAAATTAAACCAAGAAATTCAATGATCTGGAATATTTCAGAAGAAAAATGCTGAAATCACCCATGATCGCCAGCATTTTCCTCATCACCATTTCTTGAATTAGCCTATTAAGTCAATTGCCAGGGGTGGGAAGGTGCTAGTGCTGTGACAAGCTGTGTGGGGAGCCCCATTGCACCCTGGGGAAGGGGAGATCACCTGCCTATGGGGTGCCCATGCCAGGACACTGCCCTCACATCCTTCCTGGTGCTCTGCCCACCAATGTGTGGATAAGTCATGGGAACAGCTGTTTTCAATGAGGAGATAGTGCTGTAAACAGAGCAAACAGCTCTGAAAGTTTCGGGTATTAAGGAAGGTTGAGCGCTGATTTCATTTTTATGGGAAGGATTTTGAAGAGGGTCCTGATTGGTAATAATCAGCCACTAAAAACTCATGTGGTAGGGAAGAGGTGGATAAAGAAAAGGGTAATGGTGGTGCAATAATTCTGTATGGATTAAGGAGAAACCGACATCCAATATAGCACAAAAGAAAATTTGTCAGGATTTGCTTTGGCTAATGGAGGCTTTACAAACAGGAATACAGCTCACTAGAGACAGGCCCAGCAAATGAAAACACGTGCAGGAGTTTCTTCTTTATGGCTGAGTGAAAGGGCTGCACCCCATAAGGCAAATGCTGCCTTGCCTTGCCTTTTCATGCCGTGCTGTGCCTTGTCTTGCCTTGTATTGCGATGCTGTGCCTTGCCTTTTCATGCCGTGCTGTGCCTTGCTGTGCCCTAACTTCTTGTGCCACTGTCTCTGGCAGTGTGTACCAGAGGGAGAAGGAAAGTCAGCACAGGCACAGGAGGCCTTCGTACTGCCAAGTATTTCCTTGGAGCTGTGAATGTCTGGCTGCTCTTTCCTGCCCTTCCCGCTCACATGTCGCTTTGTGAACCTTTTCGTTTGTACCTGAGGCCAGCACCAGCTGAGCCTGCTCTGCACCCAAGCGCTGTCCAGCCTGCCCCACTCCCCACTGGATGTCGCTGGCACTTTGAGCACAGCCTGGGGGTGGCAGCTCTGTCATGTTGGCACCGAGCACTTGCTTCCACTGCTTGCTGTAGAAGAAGCACCTTGGGCTTGTCCATGCCTCCGGGACCACTGCACTCCACAGCACTGTGGCCACTGTGGGCGTGACAGGCATAAGGAAGGTGTAGTAGAGCAGATTAGGGTCTGGCTTTTCATTTTTATTTTTGTTGGGAAGGATCTTGGAGGGAAAGGGGACTGGTGGTTCCTGGGTGAGAGAGACAGCAGCAGATTTGGTGCCTCCATGAGATGTTGCCAGCAGCAAGAGCAGGTTTGGGGCAATGGAGGAAGATGTTTACAATGTGAAGAAGAGGGGCAGGAGATCCGGAGGTTAGATGATCAGTGGGGATTGACGTGATATTCTGTGAGAAGAAATTATATTTCTTGGGTGTCTTATGGGCAACCAGTTCACTGGGCTCCCACAGGATCTCACACAGGGATTGTGATTCATGGAGCAGTGTCAGAGAGCACCTTCACTTGCCAGACACTCTGCTCACAGGCAGGTGTCCCAGAAGATACAGTCCTGAGCCTTGTTTCCAACTCAGGAAATGACTTTTTCAATATTCGTTGTCGATAAAGAGTAGTAACGCTTCTATTTCCTTTTCCTCTCTTCTATTTTTTTTTTTTTTTTTAATGAGAAAAGAGAAAAGATCTCAGTAGGAGAAACTTGTTTTTCAGAGATCTCACTTCCAAAACTTTTTCCTCAGAGTGGTTCAGCCTGTAATTTAAGAGTTTTTGTTTAATTATGTTTTTAAACTTCCCTCTCTTAATTACTTTTATTTTTTTTTATTAACACCTAAACATGCTACTGTTTGGAGCACAAACAGATAGAGATTACAATTAACAGAATAATTACACTCTTTCTGTCAGTGTAACCTCCTTGTACAGAAAGTATTACAAATCCATTTTAAAACATATTAAATGTTTGTATTAATGAGTATAATAGAGAACGAGGACCAGCAAACTAAATATTGTTAATGATTTTGAGCTATTAAATTCATTACCATTTCCTTTCATAATAAAGTGGTTACTTGCTAATTAGACCTTTTTTAACTCATCATTATTGAATTCATTACATTGTGTGCAGTTAACCCTTAAAGATCTGCCTGGGTATACAGATGCAATTAAAAAATAATTTCAACAGCATATGAAGCTGATATGCCGTTTGCAATCCTGCTTGTATTTTTGACAGTAGCTCCATGTACTTTTCTTCTGGTACATTTTCTTGACACATCATGCCTAGCAGCTTCTTAGCTGTCACAGCAGCTTCAGCAACATGTACGATGGAAACATGATGTATTCATTTCATTTAATAGCATTTAATGTTAAAACTAAAGTAGAACCCACTTGTCTGGCCAGGGAAAAAAATATCCATCAGCACACTAAATGGTTGACGTCAATGAGCTACTCTTCTCTGAGTTAAATCTGCTGAGAGTTGGGATGATTTACCTTTTCCTCCTACGGAGACAGATATACTTGTGCCTATCTGGGTATCTGGTCTTTCTCTGCAACCCTGGATGGAAATCCTATCCCTGCTAAAGTTCATGTCAAAATCTCTTGATTTCAAGATACCCCTGAGCTCATCTCCCAGGAGCTCTGAGGGAGGGGTGCATGCCACTGTGCCTGTATCTTGTCCCACATATCCAACTGCTGGAGAGGACACTCGCGGGGACTGAGTCAAAGTGCTGCTTTGCTTCTTCCTTCTCCCTCCAGTTCTCACTCATTCAAAGGAATAAGAGAATGGAGCCTCCATCTCCTAACAACTTCCTTTTTCCTCCAGGCACACTTTTTTATTCTCCCCCACCCCCCCAAACAACATCCCGCCCCACGCACACTTTCAAGTTATAGCTATTTAAATAGTACAAAGATACTTATTCTGCAAATCACTGGGACCTAATGGATAGCACTCATGCCATGCCTGGTTGTGGCACAGCAACGTGGAAGGAAAGGGGTAATAATCTCTGATTGGAAAATGCCATTTTTGGCACTGGCTGTCACAGTGCTAGCTGCATCGGCAGCCAGGCACGCACCGCTCAGGTTATTTGCTGTAAGCAACGCCACTGAGGAATAATTTTACTTGGGTAGGAAAGGCTTCGTGACACTTATTGCTACTGTACTTGATGGCTGGAAGCTGGGCTGATGGATACCCTGCAAATCCAATAGATAACAGATTAGATATGCATGTACTGTATGGCTCTGGAGAAATGCCACTGTGCCATTATTCAGATCAGGCCATCCTCCTCCTGCCAATCCGAAGCCGTGTCTTTGCATACGTGAGATATGAGGGTACAGCTGTGGGCCCGCCAGTGGGCCAGGCGCAGCCCAGCACTCTGCCTGGCTCAGGCGCTGCAGCTGCACCGCAATATATAATAACAATAACACTACATATTTGTAACCTCTGTTTTATTTAAAACCAGGTCCCTTTCACCTGTAAATAGCTAGGGTATAAATGTGCCTCACCAATCACATTGGACTATTGTATTATATAGTCTATTGAATGTTTTTGGCAGGCATGAGCCCCTATGCTACTGTGTCCTTATTTTATTATTGTTTTGAGGGTAGAGCTGTGTGATTATCCATTCTTGCTTCAGGCATAGCAAGCCATCTGGAATGCTTATTAAACCCACAGGCAGATCAGAAGGATATAACTCTGATGATGTACATGTACATGGGCTGTACTACATCATCAGACCATTGCTCCTCTGATGATGTAGTACACATTAGTGGGCCTAGATAATGGATTAGAACTAGCAGAGTGAAAGTTAGACTTTTTGAAGGATGGATATGGTGGGGTTTTTTCTCCCTCTGGGTAACTGCTGGCATAAGATGTGGAAAGGAAAATTTAAAAGTAAGCCAGGGAGGCTTCAAAACTTGTAAGTGCTCAGCTTGTCAATGAGGAGGGACAAGTGGTGATCAAGAGGCTTAAGGAGACAGCTTTGAAACCCTGAATCATTGCAGAGAGGTCATATGTACTTGTCTGCTCAAGTGAAAAGGGACATGGAATGTGTCCAGAAATAATGCCACTTCTCCAATCCTCCTTTGATCGGTCATCACTGAGTGGATTTTTGGTAGGACTTTGGCTTTTCGTCACACTTCACTACCACATCAAAAACCCAACACCCTGTGTTATGACACATAGAACTAGTTTTTCAGCAGTTTCCAAATTTATGCTCATCACATATTTGCAAGTACTATTTAGAAATAAGCTTTTCAAATGAACGAGGGATCTGATCAGCTGTCAAACTAGCCTTGTGTCTTCTCTTCTGACTAAGTATGAAAAAAAAAATCAACATCAGTAAAAAAGAAAAACTATCTGGGCACTACACATGGGGTGTAGGTGAATGAAGGAATATCTATCTGCATGTCTGTGGAGTTCTAAATATAATTTCTATTTCTCTGTGTTCATAACCCTTCTTGCAATGGTTTTCAGAGGTAGCTGATATTTGTCTAATCATGGAAAGGTGTTTCGTGTCTAAACAAAACCTTTTCCTGTGGAAGCTGGAAAGGTTCATAAAAGTTAGGTCATTCAGTCAGGAAACTGAATGTGCGCTATGCAATTTAGATAAATTGCACACTTTAAATATCAAACTGTAAATATCAAGTACTCAAAAGAATATTGAAATTTTTGAGCAATTCCAAAGAGTAACAGAACTTTCAAAGAGGAGCCATACATAGTGAACATATGCTCTAAAAATCATAGCTATAAAGTAAGGCAAATGCTTGTTTTAACAATAGCAAATAGCAAGTACGTAAAGGTATGGGTCACATTTTATTAATGCTTAGTGTGTCTCAGGTTTAGCCACTTTTGCCAATATCCTAAATGTGGGCTGCGTGCATCTGCATGTCTGAGTGAAGTGTGCAGTGTGTGTGTGTAGATGCACATTCGTCAAAGCAACAATTGATTGTTTTGGGTGCAGAATAGCAGTACTGTAGCAGCAGTAGCATAATTGCTTTGCCAAAATCTTCACTTTAGGGGGACTGTATGGCTTTCTAGTTTGACGGTGAGCAGATTATCCTGGAGGTGTAAGGGAGAGCTAATAAAAATTCCCAGTTGGAAGAGTGGAGTTCATAATTTACATGACTGTAAACTGAGTTTCCCTTTTTACAGGTTTTGAGGTTTTTCTTGGTACACATAGTGAACCCCAGTTGTGACCATTATGTGTTCCTCTTTACCTGGGCTTGATGGCTGCTACGAGAGTTTGCTCTCTCTTTCTTAGTGAGTAACTGGAGAAGTTTCTGTTTTGTTCCTGCGCAGGACAGAAAGAAACTTGGAAAACTCTTCCCTCTCGCTTCAAATCAGACGGCTCCTTTTTTGGATAATCCATGCTATCACAGCTCCTAGGTAGCAATTTTGGCAGCAGGGGGATGTGGGGGGGGGTGTTTGTTGATTTCCAGATTTGCACCCCTCTTAGTGAAGCATCCAGCTTTTGCCCTTTTTCAAGCCTGCCTTCTTTTCTTTCCCTTGATGCCTTACCATGTTTCTGTTCACAGGCACACCCTTCCTTCTATCCCCCATGAATTGCCCTCTGTCTTCTGGAGTTTGCTTTCTCACAACCCACTGCAGGGCTGTTGCTTTCCTTCAGCAAAGCCTGCTGTGTCCCCCGCTAACCTGCCCATGCCAGTTTGCTTCTTTCCCTGCCACCACTTTGTCCCCAGCTCCAGCTCGCTAGGGAAGGAGATGACAAATTGTCACTTTCTCAAACACCCTCTCCTCCACCGACTACTCTTAAAGAGGCAGTGGGATAAATGAAATTCAGCATTCAAAAGGCTCAACTCCTCCAGAAAATATTCCACCCTCAAGTGGGGAGCTTCAAAATCCATTCCTAGCAGTTAATGCTCCATCCTAAATGACATAGCTTTTCAGTACTGACATGTGCATTGATCTGCATTACAAAAATAAGAGAAATAGCACTTCTTTTCAGCAGCAGATAATTACCAGCATACATCAGGTTCCCTCCTGCTGATACCCACAAGGTGGAAGGGATGGGAGTGGGCATTAGGTGGAGGGGACGCGGCCAGCTTGTATGTTCAGCCAGATAAATAATATTGATCAGGATTTGTGTAGAGCCCCGGCAACACCCCTCCCTGCTGGTTTGATTAGCCACAGGGGTACATTCGCTACAGTTACAGGATTTCACCCCAATCATGTCTTCCACACAAAGGTGCTAGTTAGGCTACAAGCAGAAGCAAGCTGGGAGCCGAGAGGTTCTTCAGCCCTTATCAGAAAAGATCAGAGCCAGGTGGCTGTGGTCCTGGTGGAAGAGCTGGATGAATTATGGGACAGACATGTGTAAGAAACCCTCCCACCCTCCATCTGGGGGGGGCACAGGCACCCTGGCATAAGTGCAAAACTCCCCTCTGTCCTTTCCCTGCCACCCCTCTGCACACACGTAGTTTGGAGGCTTAGGAGCTGGAAAAGGTAATTCTCAATGGCTAATTGCTGATTTTTGTAGTCCACATGAGGAAACTGTGTGCACCACTGGGGCAAGAGTCTGCCTTAGGTGCTTGAATGGTCCTCCTCTCTGGGGTTTGGCTTTGGGGTTTGGCTCTGGGTCCCCAATGAGCAGCCACCACCCTGTGCAGGTGAATTCAGCTTTGCAGAAACTTCTGACCTCCTCTGCAATGAACCCCCCTCGGGCAACAGACACGTCAAATTTTTGTGAGGGAAGGGGTGCCACTCACCAGCCGCCAAACACCTGCACTGCCCTCCAGCAGGACAAGGGCCTTTACTTGACTCACCTCTCTTTGGGGCTGATGTCTAAAAAATCACTGCTGTCATTTTTCTGGCTGAACCATTGGTACACAGAAAAGCTTCATTTTCACAGGAGTGCTGGAAAAACTGCAGCTAGCAGGGCAAGGGTCTGCTGCTGCCTGTGTGGGACTTTCCCATTTCTCACTTCATAGTCTGTCGTTCTTTAGAGGCAAATAAAGCCCATTGGCAATGGGACTGAAAGTGCTCTCTGGGTCTAAGCACGCTTCAGTGTGTTAGATCGACTGAATTTCCTTTCATCACTGAATGCAATCTGCCGTGAGAAAGTTTTACTGTCTCTGAGTCCTTATGAAAACATTCTTAGATAATTGAGACATTCCCAAACAATTAAGATAACCAGATGTGTCTGTTATTTGTAATTACCTGAACATGAATTCTTTCTTCAAGAACAGTTCCATTTTTTCTGCTTTTTGAATTACTCTAGATAATGGATAGGAAGATTAACCCTGAAAAGTAATCTGTGGTTTGTACCTAGTTTGTCTCATTCTGATGCAAAATCCCCTCCTCCCAGAATTAGGTACTGGGACTGAAACAATATGTGAAATGAACTTTCCAGTTCTGCTGTACTTGTGATCCACAGCCTGCAGTGCCCTTTCAGGCGACACCATGGGGTGAACTCTGAGGCTTGAAGTCTATGAACAATCCATGAAGAAGATGCTAAAATGATCTCTTCAAGCAGGGAAAATTGCTGAAGACTCAAAAATGGTTTCACAAACCACTTCGTTAAGTAGCACAGTTTGAATAAAAGGGCTTTTGCACATGCTGCATTTGCACCTAGAGCTTCTGCAACATTTTCATTTTACAAAGTGCCCGGCTTTCGCTGCATCACAGCACGTGAGGCGAAGGAAGTAAGGCATCCCTGAAAACTTCGTGACGTAGGAAAGACACCTCTACATTTGGTCACTCTTTCTTCTAGGGCTTCAGTATCAAGTGGGATTTAGCCCACAGCTGAAAATTGTTATTTTCAGGGCAGTAGTCATGACTTTTTTGTTGCAAAACATGTGTCTGAAATCTTCCCCCTTCCCCACTTCATTAAACAGAGCTTGAATCAGAACTGGCCTTTCACACCCAGCGTTGGAGTATGCATTTGCTCATCGCTTTTCCGAGAAGCCTCCTCAGCTGCTTGCTCCCTGATGGGTTTCCCTCCTGCTGTGCCTGTGGGTCGTGCTGCAGACAAGTGTTTCACCTGGACATTCACTCCAGTCCTGTGTACTGCAGGCTGTACTGTTGGCAGCTTCCTAAATTCAGCTCCTTGGTCCCCCAGGGGACTGTCTGTCAGTGGTCCTTTCTGCACCAAGGGCTGTAGCTTGCTCCTCTGTGCTGATTATTCCTGAATCGGTATCGTTAGCCCTTGCAGTCCTCCACTGAGCTTTGCACTGCTGACTTCTTCCAAATCCCTTCTTCTGGTCCTTGTCTTGGCATTGTCTCTAACTCTAGGCAAAGGGGAGCACTGTTGCAGCTCAGGGCAGTTAAGCTCACTGCCTCCCCCTTCCCTCCAATGCTGTGTACCCACCATGCTGCTTGTCCAACCATACAGTAAGCTCATACAACTCACTAGTCCAGCAGAAAATATAGACCCGTTTTCTTTTCCGTGTTACATTTCTGCTGGGTTAATGACTTGCATTGGCTCCCATATGGTTAAGGAGGTGCCTGGGCTGGCACAAGGGAGGAAGCAGGACCAAGGGCCAGGAGATGCTAATGAGGATGAAGATGCATCGGTAGGGTTAAGGGAAAGCAGCCATGCCAGTAGATCTCCTTAAGCGTGTTGTGTAATTTTGTTCTTTGTCTCCAAAACATAACTTTTCCTTATGTGTTTCTTTCTCTTTTTTTAACAACTGACAGCTCTACCAATGTGCTCAATGTACTTTCCGGCTGGCTTTCAATTTCTCAACATACTGAGGAAGTCCTATAATCTATTACTAATCACAGCTATTATCCTCATCTTTGGTACATATCTTACTGCTCATGCTTTCGTCATCTGATACCTGGGCACTGTAAATAGGAAGGTGGGGACCATCCAAGTACCATTGTTCTTGTCTACTTTTCCTCTCCTGTTTACTCCACTTTTACTATATGAGTCAATGGCCTCATCTTTGTCTTCTCCCCTGACAACTTCCTCCCATTCTGTATGTTTACCTGTGCTTATTATTAATAGCGGTAAGACCAATAGTGATGATGTCACCTTCAGTCATTCCAAGAAAAGTGGGGGTTTTTTTCAGAAAAAAGAAGAAAAGTAATTCTTGCACGCTAGTCTATGAATACTTGGTGACTGGTGAGTTCAGTATAGCTTTTTTTTTCTTGAAGCTCATTCAAACCTTCCCTCTTTCTCTTGACAGTTTTGCCCTGGGCACTGTTATCTTTGTTGTCCCAAAGGCATATCCTTGAATCTGTTAGTCATGCACATATCAGCTGAGACTTCTGTCACCACTTTCCAGCCTGCTGAGGACTTAAAAATCACAGCATTGACTTGGTGCTGAAAATAAATGGGCCTTAGAGATGGTTTGGAAAACTAGTGAGAAATGCTTGTTTTCACTCCTGCTAAGTAGTTAGAAGGTCTACTCAATACAAGCTGAGCTTCATCCTCTCTACTGCATACAGTGAGTTATGACAACTTTGCCCAGGTATGAAGAGCAGGTGGTAGATTACCTAGCTGTTAAACTGCCACCTCCCTCTCCTTCAAAAGTGGAAGGCATAATTTAGTTGGTACACGGAAGCCAATCATGTTTTCAGGAATGTCTGAGCATTTTTCATCCTTGGTAAATGTAAGGCAGGATTTCTGGTGCAGGGAGGTGGTTTATCACTGATTTCTTCACCAGGTTCCTTCAGGCCTGATTATCCTCAATCAGACAGGCCCTTTTTAGGTCCATGGGAGCATTTGACATCTTCAGGGTGGCCAAAAATACATTGGTAGCAGTGGAGACCAGGGGATTAAGTACCTTTTCCAAGAGACCTGTGTTTTATTGCTTCCTTGTCTCCTCACTTCCAGCGTCTTTCCCAGGTCTGTTTGACTCCTGCCTCTCCAAGCTCTGCCTGTACTTCAATAGAATGGTCTCCCCTATTAAAACATTTCTCAGAGGCCCCAGTTACCACAAGCTACTTGTGTCATTGACTACCTGTTAGTTAGGCAGCCAGGCCTAAATTTCTCATGGCAATGTATACGTTGTAAGTATTTTGTGTTACAAGAAAGGAACATGCACCTGTCTTTTGTATGGTCATTTTGTGGGTAGTCTATAGCTTCATGTGGCAGTCTTTTGAGCTGAACTATGTACAGGTGGGATAAGAAGGAGTCTTATCTGAAGCAAACCACATGCTGAAGTTTGCCTTCAGGTGAACTAAGACTTTACAAAGACTGGCTTGGGATTTCAGGAGTGGCTTGAAGACCTATAATGAAATAGAGAGTTACACAAAAGGATTTAATTTTAATAGCATTGTGTGTGAGAGTGAGAGGGAGAAGTCTGGAGTCTAGTCACACGGAACCAAAATATAAGGGAAGGGAGGCAGAGGGCAAAGAAAATTGGGTGTAGGTCAAAAAGATTGCAAAAAAATGTAATAAAAAAAAGACAAGACGAAAGCGTGAAGCATGAAGCAGGCTAGTAGAAAAGTGTTTGGTCAGTTTGCATATATTTGTTACTGGGGCAGTAGTGAGGTGAGAAGGGGAAGGAAAGGAAATTGAACCTAAAACTATTTATCTAGCTACTGAAGAGTTGCTTTTCTTCCCTTTTCTTGGAGGTTTCATTAAAATGTATAAATGCCCTTTTTTCCCAAGAGTTTCTAAGTGTCTCTTTGTACTAACAGTAAAGGAGATATCATGGTCCTATGGTGAGCAACGCAGAAGGTGTGGCTGGAGGTGCCTAGAAAAACAAATCCAAGGATATGCCTCTTTATCAACATCTAAATGTTTTGTCAGATGCAAGCTGGTCTCAGGGAAATGTATTCCTCCCAGGAATGCTTCTAGAGAAGCACTTGGATGTTTGGCAGGGCCATGAAAAGTGCTTCAAGCTTGCGACTTCCCATTTTGAGTTCACTCCAGTCCTGCAGACTGCTTGCACAGCTCCTTCTCTCTCTCTGCCCAACAGTCCCCACAGATATAAAATGGTAGTTTACAGCCCCACCTCATAAATGCACTGTGCAATTCATTGCCCATTATTTTCCAACATGTAGAGACACAAGGTGGAGCAGCATGACAGGGCTAAGCCAAGGATGGCTGAGGACAGCATTGGCCTTGGGGGGTACTGCCGAGACCCCTGCACAAGCAGTATTCAGACCTGTTTACCCAGTCTGCCCTCATCACAAATCTTGTATTTCCAAATGAATATTTTAAGGGAAGGGAATTGTGTAGATTGTTAGTGTAGCTTATTAGGCTTTAAAAATTCATGTTTCTAAATTCCCAGTATTATTTTCCCCTTGCTTTAAAGAAAAAAAAAAAAAGAGGGGAAAAAATCTCTTTTCAATAAGGGCTTAATTGTCTCTTTCATCTGGAAAGCCCTCTGAATTGAAACTCCCTTCTCCACAGTGCTACCTGAGCACTTTGCGATTTTCTTCTTTCAAAGTGTCTATTGTACAGTTTGTCTCACTTTCAAGCCTTTAGCTAGAACTGGACATTTGCAGCCAGACAGGGGAATTTGAACTAAGTAGCACGTTATGGACTTGTCAGGCTCCAGTATTCATTAGGGGCTGTGCTGATGCCAAACACTCCTGACCATCAATATGAACCTAGGGCTGAGGCTCATCTCATGTCACTTTAGCCATCTAAAAGCTAAGCTGCTTCTTTAATCACTTTGACATTGCCAAAGGGAGATCTACCAAAGGTGAAATCTATCTACCATCTCACCTATCTTAGGCATTTTTGGACAGGATGAATCTCCCTCTGGGTTTGCCCAGCCCACTGTGTTAATGGTGGGCTTGACTGGATGCCTCCCTTTTATACAGCTCAAGCCATGTGAGATGAAGCCCATGACATGGAGCTTCAGATGGAGCTTCAGCTGTTGGAGTAGCATGTTACTTTGACCAACCTGGACTCTGATTTTGAGAAAGAGTGTCTGGAAGAAAGTTGGAAACAAAATGAATGGAGGCTGTGCCAAGGTACCCAAAGTGAAGGTTATCAACACTTTCTCTGAATTGATAAGCTCATTCAGAAAGCTATGTAATTGGAATAAAAATACTTTGTGCTGGGACATAGACATGTTGACTCTGCGAGCGGCAGCAGTTGAACAAGGCAATCTTATTTCTAATGTACTTTGTGTTTTAGCACACAAATTTCCCAACTCTTAAAAAAAAACAAAAAAAAAGTTGCAACAAAAGTACTCGGTTTTAATTTTTAGAACGATGGTCCACCTCAGGTGACTCTGCTTGGATTATATCACTCTGATACTATACCAGCTAAAGCAAAGGGCATTAATACTAGCCTATTGAATGTAGACCTGCAACTCAGATGAGAGAATTTCCCTGAATTTCCCATTGCATCTTTCTAATGACCTTACCCCTGTGTTTGAGAGGTGCCTGGAATAAGAACAATCTTTTCTCTCTCTCTTTTTTTTTTTTTTTTTTAAGTTCCTGGAGAAATGTATTTATCTATCAGGAAACAATATGCTTTACCTGGAGTGCCTCGGGATGTGGAAATTTGGTCTTCTGTCTCATTTCATCATTACCAGACTTGGAGCTTAGGTTTGAAAATGGTGTACACTCAGTGGTATTAATGCTATGGCAGATGGGGCTGCCTTGTCATATGTGGTAAGGACAGACGCCTGAATCTGGCAGAGTTTTGCAATAGGGGACAATAATGACTATGAGTGGTAAATCACTTAAATGGCAGATAATTCACCTGCTCACCAAAAACTCAAAGAGCCACTGGGTTGGAGCTGCCGTAGATCTGTGAAAGAGTAGATGCCCCAGAAGCACCCTGTTGTGCTGGCGGACAGGAGTACCAGCACTAGAAGATAGTTTAGGACATAAAACCCCTCTGCTGTTACTGTCAGTACTCAGGTACAATGCAGGAATGCCCCTTCCAATACTGCTTAGAAACTGTCCAGAAGGCATAAAATATGCTAAGCAGCTGTTAAAGGGGAAAAAATAACATGTGGCAGAGAAAGATGAAGGACGTGCATAAAAAGATATTGAAGACGCTTCTGCTCAAAGTACGAACTACGACATTTTTCTATTTGTGATGCTGCAGAATGCAGTAGCTGTGTTGGTGGCAGGGCTGTGGAAGGGTTGTTTTTCTATTATGGGCAGACAAAATTAGGGTAAAATTTTAAGTTGAGGAATTTTCTGCTGCTAGAAGGCAAATTACTACATGCATTACTACAAAAGAGCAGGGGTAAACTATACAATATGCTGCAAATTGCAGATGTGTGTGCAGTAATGCCGTGAATACATTAACTTCCCGTGTTGTCAAGGCAAGTGACAGCGGCTGACTGAAATCTAGAAAGGAGCTACTGTCAGCGCGGCGCTTGCCCGGGCGAAGTCACATTGCTCCAAATAACAAAGTCTATTCCATTCACATCTGACATGGTGATCGAGAGGCTCTTGTTTGGGGAATTTTATTTATTTTGACGCAGGGAAGTCCACTGATCTCCTCGATCAGGCTCCAGCCTCCTGCCATGGCAATTAGACAAACTCATCCATGCTGTTTCATCAGTAGGACTGAATTTTCTGCACCTCTCTTTCCTTCCAGTAACTTTTTTTCCCTCCTGCTGAACTTTACTGTAGAAAGGACAAAAAAAAAAAAAGTGCAGGAGTTAATAAAGAAAGCTCTTTTGGAGCTGTGCTTTGGATGCTCCAACCATTAGTGAAGAAAGGGCTATTTTGTGAGGGGCAGTGAGTCATGGAAGTCTGTAGTTTTGTGCCTACAACTGTGCACCAATCTGTGCAGAAAAGGGACTGCGCAGCCCCAAGTTTCTCTTTCCTTGTGCTGTGCACGTCCCCAGGAAAACCCTTCACAGGCTAAATCAGTAGGTTTAGTCCTTGTCCCAGTTTGATTAAGGTAGGTCTGTATGTGACTTACCCTGTGCTGAACATATCCAAGGCAGGAAGGTAAGCATCCCATTGTGCTGGCTTTGATGAAAGAAAATCCTGGAAAACGTTGTACTTGTCTAAGAAAACTGCCAGAGGCAGATTATTAGGTCTGAATTAAAATGCAGACGAGATTCATTAAATTGTTGACCCTGCCCCCTCCAAAAAAAAAGTCAGGTTGCCGTCTTAAATTGACAGCATTAGAGACAAATTATGTGCACTGATTAATAAGTGTGGGCTAAATTACGGCTCAGAGAGTGGGTGGAGTGCTGTGGGAACAGGAGCGAGGGAAGGAGCAGAGGAGACGAAAGCCATCCTGCCTGAGGGGATAGTACAGTGCCAAGGGGTGGGGGGGGGGTCCTGCAGCACAGGGGCTGCAGAGGGGGACGAAGGACCATCAATGGGGGGGCAGGAGGAAGGAGCTGAGCGCCCTCCAAGGGTCCCGTTCTCTCCTGGAGGGAAACGGCGACATGGCACCCACTGTCCAGCAGTTTGCCAACATGGTCCCCTGGGACAGCAGTGGTGGGGATGAGCGGTGAGCTCAGGGACTACTGCTACCCCTTTCCTTTGGGGTAGAGGGAACTTTTCATTTAAAAAAAGAAGGAAAGAACCTCCCCAAACCTTGGAAGAGTCAGATGTGAGAAGTTAAATAAGAAAGGTAGGGTAAATTAGAGACTTGAGAAGCCAATTTCCATCATGCTGGGGAAAAAAAAATACTGACCATTTCACCATTTCAGACAAAAAGGGAAAAAAGCAGGCCTAAGAGTGTGTGTATTACACACAAGACATAATTCTCTGAAAATACTATGACCGGTACATAAATAGCAAAATGAATGTTATTAACACGTTAATTTTACTAACCCTTTAACCTATTGATTAGCCAAACAGAAGGAAACAGCATCTTTTCATGCTCCCCCCCCCCCCCGCCTTTCATGTAATTGGATTCAAATTCACATCTGTAGCTACTAAACCAATGTTTTCAACCTTTCTTCTACACCTCCCCACCCCCAACTGTTTAACCTCCCATCTCCAGCTCTGGCATAAATGCAAGCCTTTATTTGTGAATATTCCGATAAGCACTTTGCCTCCAACTATATTGTTCAAGTACCAGCATCATTGTTACAGCTGTAATTGTTACTATCAAGACACAGTTCTTTGTAATTAGAAAGTCAAGATGGTATTCAGCAGTATGGCAGCACAGATTCTCATTTGTTAGGCTATTAGAAAAAAATGTTTACAGAGAAAACAGTGTCATTGTTTAGTGCTCTTAATTGACCATCTGCCTGGTAAAAAAATGTCCAAAGAAGGATAAATAAGACTATGGTACACTTATTTATTTATTTTCTTTGTGCAATGAGTAAATTAGGAAAAGCAACAGCAGATCCAAACTAGACAAGACATTGCTAAATCAGGCTGCAAGTGAAATCATGTCATGAATACATTAACTTTTATTTCTCTCAGTGTCAAGACTCATGTCTGCATCTTCCTCAAAGTTTGTTGGGAAGAAAAAGGAGGCCAGATCTTGGTGGGCACTGTGGAGCTGACAGCATTCATCTTTTAACAAAGTCAAGCATATGCTGCTTTGAGTGCAGCATCTTTGCATGCTCAATGACGTGTTTAATGTCACCTTTCCCACTGTAAATCATCCCTGAGTAAATCCACAAGGGAGAGTGGTACTAGGAATTAAGCAGGAGAGAAATAAAATTCATGACCATGTGGTTCTATCTCAGGGAATTTGGTACGTATTGACAAGAGAGATTCACACCTGACGGGGCCGAGAGCTAATTTGTAGTAGGGCTGTTTATCTTCTGCCTGAAAGGAATGCTTTTTCATATTTAATGTGCATTTTCCTCATCTCTGTGTGTGTATGTGTTTGTGATTTAACGTGGATAAGGGTACATCTGGTTTTGCTGCTTGGTAAAAATGTAGTTTCAAATTTCAGGCTAATTCAAAATTCTGGTTTTTTCCTATGAAATAGTAAAGGAAGGACAGTTTAGTCTTCAAAAACTGGATTTGATGTTTTCATTGCACAAGGCACTGTCTTGGGTAGGGAGCATTTGATCTGTTCTTGAAACATTTGTTTACAGTTTTGAAATGAGATATGCAAAAAACCCAACAGTATTACCATACTAAACCAATATGGTAAATGACCAAACTGATCTTTTGTACTATTTGTCTTCCAACATTCCAGGTGGAAATAATCCAGTACATTTATATGTTGATTTATTACAGTGTGGAGTAAAAAAAAAAAAAAGAGAGAGAAGCAATAGGAAAAAAGAAGGAAAAAGCAATGAACTAAAAAAGTAAGAATTACATTTAAAAATAATAATCTCTCCAAACATTACCTTCCACTTTCGAAAGGCACTAGGATGCCGGTAAGGGGACCCCCAGTTCTGCCTCTTCCACAGCCATTGCAATGTCCATACAGAGGTGCAGCCACTCAGATGGTGACAGGGGGACAGCAACCAGCACCCTCATAACAATTAGCAGCGTGACAATGGTGATGATGCTGGTAGCTAAAATTTCCCAATACTTAAAAAGCTGACAGAGTTTTAGCCATCAGTTCCCATAATGATAAATGCACTAATGGCTCAAAGTGAATTTTCTTTCCATAAAACCGCTCCTTTGATGCCTTCACCTAATTCCTCAGGTGCATCGTCCCTTATCCAACTGTTCCCTACTGAAACCTACTTTTTCCGTCTCCCCTGATTCCAGCTCTAAATACTGACCCTAATAATTTTTGTTTCTTTTTCTTCCCTGGGTACTTACTCTTGTGCACAGATTCTTTCTGAGTTTTGAGGGAGTACCTCAAAATGTTGGTTTTCTCCCTGACGGCTTTTGAGAAGGGGTGATAGCTAATGGAATCTAGTTATCATTTGTCTTAAAAACACCAATGTGTAATATATTGCTTCTAAATTTAAAATTTTCTTTCCCTCCCATTTCTGGAGACCTTTCATTAGTGTCAACTGCATTTATTTCAGAGAGCAATGACCCACCTTTTTACTAAATTTTTTTCCTTCCAGTAAGGAATATAACTTCTGCAATAACTTCCATCAGCAGGTGCAGGAAGGTGAGAAGTACGCAGGGCTGCGAAGTACTGCACCTTTTTCCTGACCTAGAGACACTCAAATTTATGAGGTCCAAAGTCTTTCATCTCTTCTGAGCTGGAACCAAGGGAAGTAGACATCTGACCCTACCGAGATCGAAAAGCCTGCTTGGATAGCCTCCTGCTTGCACATGCTGACGTCCCCATACACACTGCCTATTTCACTTATTGCTATATCCGTTTTGATAGCAATATAATAATGACTTCTTGAAGGTGTCTTTATAAACTGCACCTGTACCTATTTCCCCAGCACTAGGGGTATGTGCTAGCACCCGTATATCAGCACGCACCTTGCTAGGGTAGGTGCTTATACATGGAGCCTGTGCCTGCGTTTTGTCTGCATGTGTTTTGGAGTACCGAGCAGAATAAGTGGCTCAGAAAAATCTGATTGACACCAGTAGTTTTAAGCTCATGCATGTCTAGCTACTTGTTCAATTTGTTTAGTCCAGTGGTCTCCTTTATTAGGAGCCTTAGGGTTTTTCTTTTGATTTGGCAGGATGATTATAATGAGAGCTCCTTAGTGCTACTACACCAGGGTATCTGCCCACTTGCTCTCAACCTCTCCTGTATAGCTTGTGATTAATGTAAAACAGTCAGATGCCCTTCAGATCAGTTGAATTTGGGGATTCTATTACAAACACAAAAAGTGTGCTGACCGCACAAAGCCCTTGGTGGTACCAATTAAAGACAGCATCATTCAGAGTTGGCACTTCTCATTCCACTGCTTTTTTCTTTTCCTTTTTTTTTTCTTTTTTTCTTTTTCTTTTTCTTTTTTTCTTTTTTCTTTTCATGGCAAATCTTTTCCATGGCAGTGGTGGCCCCTCTGCCACCATACGCCTGTGCCATGCTCCAGCCCCAAGGCATGACTTCCTTGGGTAGTGGGGAAACACCTTGCTTTCCGCTCTTGCTGCCCAATTTCTACGCCCCTTAGCTAGCCCTCCATCTGGCCAGACGTGAGCAATTGGATTTGAGTACAATATCTCTTCATGTCATCATGCAGGGACGGGCGCTATTGCCTGCACTGCCCCTAGCAGAAAGCCCTATGGTGTCTCTTCCCTGCTGGTGCAATGGCTCTTTGCTGCCACCGCAGATCATTTGACAAATTTCACGGTAAGACCCCAGCTTATCAACATTATCTTTTTATTCCCATCAGTATTCCAAGTATTCCTTGAATGTCACAAGTGAAGAGCTGGATTATTCACAAAGTGTCCAGTGTTAAATCCTATTTACATGCAAAAGTTGTGCCAGCTTACCCTGAGGTCAAACCAGTGCAAACCCCTTCTGTGAGGACTCTTCTAAACTAATGAGAATGACCTCCCATAATTTCTTTAATTAAAGAACAACAACAACCTAAATTGAGATAAAACATGCTTCATATTAAATAAGGTTGGCCAAGCAAATGGTTTTGCATTGCTTAAAATGCTGACTACACTTTTTACACTGACTGAATTACATGAGCACTTTGGGCAGAGCGAACCTCAGCTCTGGTTTCTGACTCCTAGTTGAGCAGCTGCAGCAGTGAGAGGGTGTTACACTTGCCCCCACCAAAGTCAACGCAGGCCTCTGTCTGTGAGGTGGCCAAGGTCTCTCTCCAACATGCACATTTTGTGTTAAATCCCATGCACCACTTTTGATATTTCACAAATTCATATAAAGTGTCTGAATCAAGACAAAGCATTATTTTTCATGAAAGTTACTCCCCCTGCCCCGCTCTGTGTTTGTCAGAAAGGGATAAAACTACACCACACAAGAGCAGAGCGAAAAGTCCTTTATTTCTGAAATTTTATCTTCCAGAGTCAGGCTTTTTCTTGCATAAGGCTCTCCATAAATCTGGGGTCTTGTAACTTTGATCTGTTCACCCTCTGTCTACAACATATGCTCCAATCGCACTTCTTACTTAATGGACTATACGGAATTGAGGAACCCTCGCGTAAGAAAAAAAACAGCACTGGCTTCTTATTTCTCTGCTCATTTCTTAAAAAAAAATGACCTTTAAAAGCTACTTAGATGATACTTTCACTTGTGAAGGCAACGGCTATCCTCCTTCCTTTCATTGCTGATTCAGTAAACTGCTGAGCGCAGAAGTAGTGTTGTTTCCCATCCAACAGCAACAATCTCATCACAAATCTCACGACCATCTAAGAAGATCATCTTGTTTATCTCAAGATATCCCCTTCTAATCCAGCTGTTTTCTAAGTCTGTCCTGAGAGATGATTATTCAGCTGCTTTTCACA
This sequence comes from Harpia harpyja, assembly GCF_026419915.1. Taxonomy (NCBI): domain Eukaryota; kingdom Metazoa; phylum Chordata; class Aves; order Accipitriformes; family Accipitridae; genus Harpia; species Harpia harpyja. The sequence continues at coordinate 51,474,661 of NC_068943.1, read as the reverse complement.
GACCTAAACCCTTCACTTGCTCAAATCACCCATTCACATAGGGGTTGGTGTCTCCCCATAGGACTCTTCCCATCAGTGCTCAGACCCTCCTGGAAGGGGCTCTATGGCCAGCAAAGCCAATGAGAAAAATTGCCCTGTGAGGCTATGGGATGTCACTAGTGTTCACTGTACCTTACTGTAACAAGAACCTTATGAACAAAATCGCTGTGATTAATCCTAGCATAAAATGTGGGCAAAAATGGAATGTGATTTTCTTCTCAATCAATATTATGGAGCTCCCACCAATCTTTTAATAATGTTTTATGCATGGATGAAAAGATACTAGGGTCTCAATATATTACAGCCATTCATGTTTAGACCTGTATATGAACCCCAAAATAATCTTAATATTTTGTTGCCTGCTACACATAGAGTATACACTCAGCTTACTACTATATAAATTAAAGATAAACTGCATTTAATCCCATTAAGCATTAAAACGTAAGCAAGCAAATTGACTAACAAAATATAGCAGGATGGCAGAAAAAGAAAATAAGCTCAGAAAATAATTGGTTCTAAGGAAGTTAATGAAAGTTTGTAGTATGCTTTTTATATGAATAGAGTTCAGAGGAGATTATTTTTTTGAAGTGTTACTCACAAATCTCCCATATCCACAATAGATCTTTTGTTAACTGTACCTGCACATTTATTGTGTATGACAGCCTAATAAAATGAAGTCATTTTAATAAACATTGTATCAGAATATCCTATCTTCTATGTGGCAATGCGAATTTCCACTACTGAAGGAAACATTTAACATTCTCACCATTTTAATACTTTTAATAAATATTTGCAATTCCTGTGATAATGCATAATGGCAGAAAAATGCATTGCCTCCAAAATTTATGTGGCTGCTGGCAGGTGGCCATTTTCCAATTTTCTGTCTCGCTAATATACATTTATTATGTATTTCTAAGGGCTTTTTTTTTTTTTTTTCAGTATTTGGCTTGCCATAAAATTGCTATTTCTTTTACAAGAGAAAGCGCTCGTGACAAAGAAATTCCAATTGAACCTAAAACTGACAAATGGACATCTGCTGGCCAAGCCAGAAAAGAAAAGCATTTGCCCGACGTAGCTCTCAGTTTGATCCCCTCCCATCAGCCAAAGCCACAATATGTTTGGATCAGACACTCATATTCTGAACTGATAACAAGAATCAGTTCTTGCTTAGTAATATTTTCTGAAGTGTGACATTGCATTGCATCATGTTACACATGACATGACATGAAGTAACATAACGTTACATGATGGGTTATGACATAAGGAAGTAAGATGCAAGTTAATATTCTGCATTACATATTTGGGTTTTTTTTTCTAAATTGTTGGATCAGAGCGTATGATGAGCTGTGAGTGGTCTGTTCCATGCTGGCTTTATACAACAGCCATCGTTATAGTATCTGAGCATCCACCAGCAGTTAATTAAGCCTCTATTGACAGCTGAAATCCTTGAATCTTTCAATAAGCACATATCATTCTCTATATTTAAGTAGTAGTGTTCATTCGAAGAGCAAGGGAACAGTGACTCTCTAAGTATGAAGCATAAACAGACAGGCAATAAAAAGTGGTAAAACTACTAAAATGATATATGCTTATCCTCTAAATGGAAGGAAGCTGATTTTGTAAAACTCTTTATTGCATTCATAACAAAGCGGGGGATATCCTATATCACAGTGCATGTGCTTCTTGAAGACCCCTTCTGGTAGCAAATGATGTTCAGAGAGCACGATTTGTTATCAGAGAGCTATTTACGATGGTCAAGATAGAAGGGCTCTGAATAAATATCTATAGCTCTCAGGAACTGAAACATGATGGTGCAATAGATGGAAAGAAATATCTCAAATAAGCAGAGGAACAGAACCTCCCTACCAAAGGTGACTGCAAATTCAACAGCTTTTTCTTTTTTTTTTTTTTCCAAAGCTGTGAAGCAACAGGATAATCCAAATTAACAATATACTGTAACAGAAAGGAAAAGATTGCTGTGTCTAAGGAGGAAGTGGTATGTTGGGTTTTTTTTCTTAATGTACATGAGAGGGATTTTTTATTAATAAGAACTGTATAAAACAAGACCAACTAGGGAGGCCTTTTCAGACTTCCCTGCCAATGAAACCTGGGGGATATTAGTATTACTGCTTTTTACCATTGCTCATAGGTAAAGCATGGGCATGTAGCCACTAGTAGACTCTAATTCCATCGAGAGGATCCAATACATGCAGCATTGTGAAAATTAAACCTGGGCTACTTACACATGTTATTAGTGTTGTGAACACCTTCCCTCACTCCCACCCTCTGACTGAATTAAATTTTCTCTGTTTGTGAAGCACACTAAAACATACAGGGATAGTATGAAGAAGTAATTGCACAAAACACCAATGTATCACGGGTGCCCTGCGGTCAGATTTTCAGAAGTGCTGAGCACCTGTTGTTTCCAACAACTTCAGAAAGAAAATACGTATACAGTGCCCTGGCAACAGGAAGGTAGTGTTTCGGGGCCCGCTAGCCAAAGCCCAGCTGGTGTCTTGGTGCCCTGGAAATCATTTCTCTGATAGGATACAGCACAGCTTATTGACCATGTGGGTGATATGCGTAGAAATTAAAGATTGATGGCTGACTTGTAATGAATTAGGAGTTAAAGGTACAGAGTGTTTTTCTTATATATAATTTATATGTATCTGCTGTCAGACTGCAGTCCACTTGTCCTGGCCCTGTTCCAACAATGCATTAGCATTACTGCAGTTAGTGTGAGAAAAATTAGGTTTCTTCAACCTGTATTTCAATAGGACTTTAGGACCTCTACAGGAGGTGACAGGACTTCTTGCCAAGATGCACAAATAGATGGACCATTATTAAGGCTGATTTCTGATGCTGGTTTGTGCTCTTCCTCTTCTCCATCTATTATTTTTCTTTGATTAAAGTAATTCCTGGAATGATAAATACAGTCTCTCTAGCAAAGGAGGAAGACTGTCCTGCATCTGTGCTCACAAAATCAGGAGAGGTAGATTTGCCTCATCAGATATTGTTAAATATGCTGAAAAAGAACTTCTTGGCCATAAAGAAGGAAGTGACAAAAATAGGGTTCGTTTTTGCACCTTCCATGCATCTCCTAACATCATGGAGTACAATCCCACCTCGCTGTAGTTGCACCCTGTGCGGTGGAAGAGGTGCAAGCGAGGAACATGGTGTGTGACCACAGCAGTGACCGCTAAGTCTTTCTGCAAAGGATTGCTGCATCTTCAGCACTGGTTTGGAAAAAGGGGCCAGTCCCCTCCAATTTGTTTTTTTTTGCCCTGGTGCAGGCCTTACAGATAAATATATTGATGTCAGTGGCAGGTACAGACAAGCTGGCATTTGCTGAACCTACATTGGCTCAGTGAAGCTTGGCAGGCTCTACTAGGTGGTGGTATAAAAAAAAGCATAGGACTGTTTGCTTTGATGAAAGCAAGGCGTAACTGCTGTGGCTAAAACCTCAGATTTTCACTCTCATGCCTGACAGAGTGTATTTGCTCAGGAAAAGTTGCAATTCGTGTTAGATTACTAGCTGGCATTTGACTGTAATTCACAGAGCAATAAAGGCTACAGAGGGTCTAGTTAGGAAAAATGCAGCTGAGCGGTATGTAATAGCTGCTGGGGCACACAGGCTGTGTTGGAGTTAATCCACTGCTATCTTTCTTTATCTTGGTCAGACACCGCATTCATGTCTTCACCAAAGCAGCAAAGTGACTTTTCATTATGCAAACTCCTGTTGCTTCTTGGTCTGGGAAGCCCTCAAAGAGGGTAGTGAGAGGGTGTCTTTCTCTTTCCCTGGACAAAAAAAGGACAAGACTACAAACAGTTAACTGAGCAATAGGACTGGCTACTGTACAAGAGGTTAAATCTCTGATTTGCTGGGGAATTACAGGCAAGTTGCTTCATTGTCTGCATTTTTGTTTTTCCCTTTACTTGACCTATGTTGGCCCCAGTTCAGGAAAGAATGGCTATTTGGAAAAGTGCTTACTGGACTTAATGTGAATGTTTCAGAGCTTTCCTGAACCAGTCCTGGAGATAGTGCAGCACTGGATATGTAGAAGACAAAGGCACATTTTTCACTGATGATCATGGGCTTATGCCAGGACTAAAATTGCAGTTTGGAAGTGATCAGGTATAAATTTTCTGGTTTTTTTCTTTAAACTGAAAATTAATTGTGTCTAATTCTTTTTCATGAAAAGCATCTATCTATTTTGAAACTAATTCAGCTGAAAACCATGAGAATCGGGTGCAAACTTCTCAATTTTCCACCAGAATTTCTCAGCTGTCTGAAAAATTATGTCAGTCTTGAGTGCCTGTCCAGAAAGCTAATTTTTTTTAACAAATAGTATTATATAATTATATAAACTCTTATATATATTTATACATGTTTAGTTTATATATTTAATTCATATGATAAACAATTGACAAAATTTATTAATAGATATTTGTATAAATTATTTATTATAGGGTGATGTGATAATATTATATAATACAAATAGTATTATATAATTATATAGAAATATACAATTAGTATTAGGTATTCCGGAGAAAACAATGTCATGATTTTTCTTTGGAAGGCACAATATTACAATACTGGGGTGAACAGATGAAGGCCCCTTCTAACCCCTCCTCCTGCCACTTAGGTCAGTGGCAAAGTGCTGCTCAAAAATTTGCTCATGAATTCTCTGTTACTAAATGGTAGACTTTTCTACATACTTTTTTTTGCTAACTGATTTCTTCTTCCTGAATTTACAGCCATGCTGCTTTTTTAGAACTGCTTTGAGGACTTGCTCTCACATAATATTTTGTTGTGATTAATCCGTCTCACACTAGAGAACTGTCTGTGTTTTGCTTCCATTTATTTTATTAAGCAAAAGTGAAGGATACATCATTAAGTTTTTGTGTTGCTCATGTTCAACGCAAGTTGATAAGAACCAGATATTTGAAGAAATGGAGAAAAGTAGATTAAAGATTTCCTGTCCCCTCATGGCTAGCTTTCTCCTAGATGAAATGAAGAATATGTGAACGGACACAAGTGGGTGATACAATCATTTCTCTACCAGTAAGCTAACTGTATCAGTGGTCTCAATCTTAGCATTTTTTGATAATGATTTCCATGTGAGAAGAATTCACATATACGTATTTCTTACTCTGGTGCATGCATGCTGTTTCCTTAACAATGGACTGTGGATTATGGTCCAACTCTGCTGGGCAGGTTGTCAGAGTACCATAGTTCACCTAAACATTTTTGGGGTGGCGGGGGGTCTACACTAGTAGTTTTGCATTAGGATGCTCTCTGAAAGGAGGTGCACAGTAAGTTTTAATCTCACAGCACAAAGGTTGCCTCAGAGATGAATGTCAGGTAGATGAACGGGAAACAGAGAGATTGCTAAAAAAAGACAAACTGCACTTTGCACAAATGATGCACCTGAGTAGTGAACCTGATCATCGTGCAGAGATTTAAACTTGTGCTGATGCTGCATCATAACACCTTGACCCTTTTGAACCTCAACCCCCAAACCTGCAGGGGAGCATGAGCGTTCTCCCCAGCAGCGAGTGCATTGCTGCTGATTTCATCCATGTCAGTGAGTTTAGCTTCCTTGCAAAAGATTTCTTGGAAGTAACTTTTCATTACAAAGGGTGGCTATTCAAAAAAAAAAGAAACAAAACCCCACGAAAACAAGCAAAGAAAACCACCTGACAACAGGGAAAACTGTGGCACTTTTTCATGAATCTTCTTGAGCTCATACATTTTCGAAGTACTTAATGTGATACCTTGTAGGAATAGACAGCAGCAGATCACTGCAACAACTTTAAAGAATAGCTTTTTTCTGTCACTTCTTTTACAGTGCAGCCCAATAGTCTTCCTAACAGATATCGCTTGCACAGAATCACCATTTCTCTTAGGATAATCAGTATAGGCTGGTAATAATGCATAGCAACATACAATTAAAAATTAATAGTGAAATGACTACATTATTCTCTTGTAGCAGAAAAAAACTCCACCTTACAACAAAGGCCTTTAAAGCACTTTGGCTGTTTTCCAAAATAGCTAATTAATACTCCACCCAGCACTACTTCTGTGAAGCAGACATGCTATTGCCAGGCAGGAATTGCTAAGAGTCCATCGAGGAACTGGGCAGGTGGCAGGGAAGGCTCTGCTCAGCGTCCCCCTGCACTCAGCAGTGCCAGTCGTACCATGCCAGGAAAACCTGCTCAAATGGCAACAGCATGGCAAGTCAGTCTTTTGTATTATTGGAATAATCCGTGACATTCAAAACTGAGAGACAATGCATTGGGAAGTCTAGAGAGAGTGGATTTGCTTTCCTCAACACCAAAACAAAGGCTTTGCAATGTTACATATATTATTCTGATCACAAAAGTATCTTGCATTAGGGCTTTCAGCGTGAGATAATTGACCTTGACATTGCTTTCAGCTAAGGGCACATAACTCTTATCGCAGTGACTTATCTTGAAGAAAAGCGTGCAACTGCAAAGAATATTTACTTACTATCTTTTTTTTTTTTCTTTTTTTTTATTCTTGAAAACTGTGCACTGCAAGGACAAGTAGGCCGAAGTGTAGTGAGGGATGGAAGGTATTTTATGTGGATGAACACATGAAGAGGTGATTATGTATTGCTAAAAGTCTAATCCTTGGATAAACTGCAGTTTGCTATTAATTCTTTGGACTTGCTTAGCTGCTACTTAACATTTCCATGACTTAACAATTATATTCTTGAGCTAAGAGTAACTTTCCAACAAAATATGTAGGGATTAGAAACATTGATAATTATATTAATTAATATTAATGGGAGTGACAATATTTGTAGTCATATGACAAACATGAGGAAAGCAAGGCTTTAATGTTATCAGTTAATTCTGTTTCTAATTGCTTTCACTATTCAATTGTCAGACTGTGTTCCACTTGCAACAAGGAATGTGTTAAGCAGGAAACGCAGACCAGAATTAAGGGGAAGAGAGATGTGTATTTGTATATGGTATTGCCTGTTACCCAGAGACATATTTAGCCTTGTCTGTGGACTTTGCATTTTCTCCTATCTGTCTATTTATTATAAATGCCAATCATCTGGAGTAATGGGTTCAGTCTCAGTTGAGATGGGTTAGTTGGTAGAGAGGCAGTCAGGAGCAGAAAAATGACACTTATTGAAGAGTTCTCCAAATTATCATATATCCTTCTTCCCACACCTTCCCATGGGTGCAGGATGAGCACAGGACAGCAAGACAAGCAGACCTTGGAAAACAGAGCTCCTTGTGTATACCTACACTGACTACTCAGATTTGTTTAATACATTTGATTGGATCAAAGTTGTCCCTAGAGGAAGGCAGAGAGCTACAGTCCATTGGCCTTAATCCTTCCCTGTGCTCCCGTATCTTTATACTGCTCCACCAGCTCAACACTGCCATAAAACCAACATAATCCACCCTCAGTGCTCCCTGGTGTGAGGGACATCCCTCACCAGATCCCTCACTGAGCATCACAGCTGCCACAGAGGCTTCTTGGCACCAGGAGGAAGGCAAATCTTCCCTGCAGATGTGTCCAGTGCAGGGCAGAGCTGTGAGATGATGCTCTTGCTCAGTGCCCCAACAGGCTGGGGTGTGCAAAACCCCAGCTGTAAGCGTGGAGTCATCCATTGGGGAAAAAAATCATATCCATAATGTTTTCTGCATGAAAATCTTCATGTCCTGAAATTGCTCTCCTCAGAGAGCTTTCAGCCCATAAAGAAATCTTAATGCGTTGAAGTTTCCTTCCGCACAGAGCCTTCACCAAGTAACAATCCAAGAGGCCAATAAATCAAATAATGACTATCTCCTGGGGCAGCCGCAATAAAAAAAATTGCCACCAGCTAAAAGAATTGTGCCTTTGATGGCTCTACAGGCAAGATACCAACAATCCCTACAACTGCTAATCCCCTCATGTGGTTTTACACCTGCTGCCCTCTCAGTCTGTGCCCGGATGCTATATGCGTTTCAGGGTCTGCTTTTCTTCCCAGTTCATCCCTCCTCTGGTCCTCCTTAGGATTACACCCCTGTAAAACTGAAGAAATATCTCGTCAAAGATTGCACATACAGATGAAGGAAGCTATCACCCAGTAAATGCTGGGTTAGTTGCCTTTTGGCTTTTGCCAGCTAAACTGGGCAAAGTTGCTGTCTGCTTGCCTTAGCTATGTGGTTGTTCGGCACTAGTGCAGGAGGGAAAGTGGCCTGGTGAGTTTCTCATCAACACCCAAGTGAATGTGGGGGGACTCGCCGATGAGGATGAGGGAATACCCCCAGATTTCTGCTTCTTTTCGTCTGGATACTCTGCCCATCCCATCCCCCCTCCTTGTTGACAGCCGATGCTGATCCCTAGCATATTTACATCTATGCGTATTTTTAGGATAAAATCAGGAAGCGTAATTTTATCTTGTTGTGCAAGCCACATTGTCAAAAGGCATTCAGGACAGATTCAGACCTTTTGTGCTGATGTATAAATGTTGCTTCTTCTCCATATCCCCATGAGGGGACAGAGCTCAGAATTAGTCCTTTTGTGTTTGTTTCCACTACACCGGGATGGACCTGTGAGCCTTTGCTTTTCCCCATCAGGAAGCATAGATTTAACGTATCGAATGCACCAGAATTGCTTAATGAGTGCTCAGTGAATATTAATAAAAGTTTGGACGTGACTCAGGCTACAATGGATGAGAAGTTTGAAAGCTTTGGTTCAAGATTACAGGAGGCTGTGAGAAAATATGGTATCCAGCAGCTAGCATATAGTGCAGATATTTCACTATCCAGGGATCTCTAATTACTAATAATGTACAGGAACAGTGTGATATGTCCTTACAATTGCAGAATCCTTTTCAAAGATAATCTTTAATAGTTTATTTGACAACCTGTAAAATTATAGAAAATTATTAGTCTTGGGAATTACAAAAGTCCCCATAGTACAGTCAAACAATAAAATTATAATTACCTGTGGGTAATTGAAATTTAACTGTTTTTTTATTGTATATTACACATCAATAGCAACATAAGTTCAAGAGTGTCCCTCTCCCCTCCCTTTTCTTTTCCTTACAGAAGCAGGGAAAATGGACAACCCTGCTGGTAGCTTGTGAGCCCTTGTCACTGAACAGAGCTTGAACAATTTCGATTAAAGCAGTATGTTCGAGACTGTCATTAGACCTGCATTAAATTACATATCTGGAATGTTAAAAATAAAGAGTACTGAAGCTTATTCACAGCTGCCTGTGGTAAAGTATGTAGTCAAGGTTTTGATTATCTTTAAAGTTCTTATTTTTCTCTTTTCTAAAAGTTATTGTTTCGTCAAACAAATATCTAGCACATTTAAGAACAGTATGAGCACATGAGCAGAATTGCTTAAGATGGATAAAACATTAGCGTGTTTCCATTCTGTGCTCAGTAGTATTGTTTAGTACTAACAATGGTAATTTATCAATTATACAAGAGGGAACAAAGCTCTTTCTTTGCCATCTCTTAGCTCCAGAACTACCTATTACAAGGCCCAAAGCTTGAGACCCTGTCCAGACCTCAGGAAGCATCATTTAATGTTAGCATTTGCATTACCAGGTTTTGCCTTGTCCTCTCTTAGTGACCCCCATGGAGACTGCTCAGTACTCAGCACCATGGCACATCAAGACTTCCATGGGATTTTTTCTAAACCAGGAAAATTACAGCCTTTTTTTCTTTTTTCCTTCTGAACCAGGGCTCTTGATAATGAAGCACAACTCTTCACTAGCCCTCCTGTCTGCAGCCTGCTCTTCTTGTCTAGCAGGTGAGACCATCCGGTCCCCTCTTGCCTTGTCACTTGTGATGGCATTAGAGATTTTTAGAACAAGCTTAAGGACAAAACCCAAGCTTTTTGGATGCTGTTTGGCCAGCATAAACCCTAAACCATGGTATGTTTGACAAGTAATTGTCTATGTGACAGCTTTGTTACATACTACTAAGCTACACAATCACCATGTTTGCTTCTATACAAGGATCCGGCTGGCTACTTTTATGTGATGCTGTAAAGTGCTTTGTGATCATTATGTGAGTATAACTGCACAGGTGAAAATGTCTCTGGTTTATTAAAAGTTTCAATTAAAGTGTTTAATACACAGATTTTATCGTGAGAGAGGCATCACAAAGACTGAGTACAACATAATGGCAAGCCAGGTATTGTTATGATTATTATTACTATTATTTATGCATAATCATTGAAGTATTAACTGAAAACTGGGAAATGGAGTTCCTGAGCCCCAAAGAACTCATAGTAACAGCTCTTTTTTGGAGGAGACAACAATAACAAACCATCTCTGCTTTGTGGCACAATTAATGGTGCACACAGCCCAGTCTGGAAATACGTGATCCTGAATGGGTTTTCCCATTTCCAAAGATCAAAGGAAGCAAAAAATTCAGTTGGATCCATCATTGCCTGCCTTTTTTATTTAGGTGCCTGTTACTCTTCCCACTGCCTTTTTTTCTGTGCCTGTTGGTGTGAAGGGCATCCCTGCACATTAGAGCTGTGATGCGTTTGTTTACCCAGCAAAGTGGCTGGAAAGTTCTCATCAAAGTGGTATTTGAATGCCTTTACAGGGGACCTGAGGAGAGATATTTTGCCTTCCTCGCTTGTCCTGCCCATGTGAGATTTTTTAAGCGTCTTGGCCTCCTAAAAGCTAAAGTGGAGCATTCGTATTAGATTTAAAGCAAGTATAAATCTTTCAAAAGGAGAAACCCCAGGAGGGACTGTATCATCAAAGCAGTTAATGGTCTAAGCTACAGCGGAGGAGAAACAGGGCTGGCCCCAAATCATGGTCCTTATGCCAAATAGCCATGACCTCATGTAACACAGTGAGGAGATGTCACTGAGAGAGTTTTGTTTTGCTTTGGCTGTTTCCTAATCCTGACCCTTGAACAACACCTGAAGGCTACAGGAAAGTTTTTCTCCATCCTTATCTTGACCCTCATTCCCTGGCAGATTCCAGCTGCTGAGCTCAACTGCCCTAAAAGAGAAGCTGGAGAGCTGTTGTCCAGTAGGATTTATATATATGGGATGCTTTGAAGCTAAATCTTCCAACCACTAAAATGCACCATACTGTAACACAAAGAGCAGGAGATGATAAATTTTCCTGCCTTCGAAATTTCTGCTCGTGTCACTCACTGAGGTTAATTTTTACCATTTTGACTCCAGTGAGAAGAGCTATTCCGACGTGAGTGTCTTACTCTGCACTGTGATGCAGGGATGAAGTGAGAGCTAAGGGTGAGCAATTGTAGCTCTGTCAGGATTAAAGCCAGGTCAAATTTTTCGTTTCGCTAAAAGTCACTTTTTTGACGTAGGAATCAGGAAAATACATTGATGCAACATGTTGAAAAGGACAAAAAGGTTATTATTTGCTCCCACAAATATGATTCAAGCAGAGAAACTCAAGCGGCATGGTAATTGGAAAATATTTTCATGTGAAAACACAAGCTTTTAGGGTAGCCATTGGCACTACGTACAGCATAATGGGAGGGTCCAAAAGGGCCTTCAGGGAGCTCCTCATGGAAAGCACCATTAATGGTCCTCATTTTGCTCCCATCTGTAGGGTGTTTGAGCTCACAAATGTTTAGGTAAAGAAGGCTGCAAGATTCCAAATAAAAAAAAAAAGGGTTAGGCTATTTTTCTTTCTTGTGGATGAGGTTAGAAGGTTAATAAAAGAGTTAATCCCGGCCTGCCCTGCAGAAGGGAACAGCTCATGTGTGAGACTTCAAAAGCCTTTGGAGCGTGTGTGTATAGATGTTGTTATTTCCTGCCAGAGCTGTCCAAAGAAGACAGGGGCGGGGGGGCTGGTTTTTGGAAGAGGAGTTTGGCCTTTAACTAAATCAGCTGGAGTGAAAATAAAAAGGTTAGTGTAAAATGTTATTGAGAGTAAACCCCAATTCAGTAAAGTTCTGGGCATTTTTGGTTTGGGTTATTTTTTTTTTTTCTTCCCCCTGTGAGAACCTAAAATTAAAACTTACTAAAAAGAAATAGTCAATTTAGGAAACATTCAGGAAAAAAAAAAATTGTAGTAGTGAGAAATATTATATAAATTTACTAAATAGTTTGGTGGACCTGAAAACATAAAAGACCTGGAGAGCATTCTCTCTGAAAAACAAATCACACACCCCACTGGTTCCCAAATGATGGCCCACTGAATGCTTCTTTGCTAACCACTTTCAACTTGCTGGATGACCAGCGTCAGGAAAGCCTCAGTGCTGTGATACAGGTTGGCCGCTCCTTAAAGAAATAGAACTTGCTCTTCAGCAGCATCCTGTATTCAAATAAGGGAAAATGTGGCCAAAGCTCTGTTGCACAGTCTTTAGTCAATGGACAAAAACATTACCCAGTGATTTTGCAGCACTCAGCAAAGGGTTTTAGAAATGCAGCTTTTGGGGCTTGTACTTTTCAGGGTTTGCTCCTTCTGCTGCATGATGGCTGCATGAATGGTGGCAGGCTGGGACAAAGCCTCTTAGAGAGGATGATTAATTAAAGAATAGGCTTTTCTGAGCCTCTTCTCATTTTTGTGTGGTTTTCATTCTTGCCATTTGTAACCACCGAAGGATTTGAGACCATAGGTGGAGGACATGTCTTCATTATGGCCCTGCGGGCGTGCAGAGAGGGATTGGACACTAGTGTTTCTTGCCTCCAGGCAGCTCTATGTTATGCCTGGCCGATTACAGCACCAGGCAGTTATTTATGAGGAGAGCTGGGTGTCCATTTGCTTTCCAGCATTGAGGGAATGCTTCTTGCACAGCATAGAAAATGACCTCAGGCCTTGTTAGGTTTTTCTGGAAAAATATACACTACAGTCTGGGTTACTTATATGCCTCCGTGACTTGGTGCCCCCCTGCACAGATGAAGGTCCATACTAAGAAACAGTGTAAATGTTATAGTCGATATCCCTTGGCAGAGAAACTGCACTGCAATTTCTTTTTCATCTTTTCTTCCTTTTGCGCGAGGCTCCTGTGCTACCAGCTAACCATTTCCTATAAGGAAATGGCATTGTGTTAAAGTTATATAGTGTATCATATTAAATTTTATAACAGTGCTTTGTGTTTTGAAAAGACTTGGGGTGGGAAACGGCATCAATCAGGGATAGACTTGGAAGGGGCCTCCTGGGTCATTTTGTTCAAGACCTCTATGAAACAGGAAGGCTTCTGCAAAATACCTTTCCCATAAATGTATCTAACCTTTCCTTAAAGACACTGAGTGATTGTGCCATAAATACCTCAAGCAGGTAAACTAGTCTGATTGACCTTACGATCAAAAAGTGTCTCCTAATACTGTATATAAGGTACAATTTTCTATTCTTTCAGCTGTAGCTAAGCAAGAAAAAAGGGCAAATACACAGTAATGGGCAACAATACAGACTGTGCAAACAGTTTTGCTTTCACTTTACTGTCATCACCTACCATAAATCTCGATGTACCATTGATACTTGGTTTCCCAGTGTAGTGTCTGTGATCCTTGTGGTATCTATCTCACTTTGTCCCTGACTTTTGGAAAGCCAACATTACAGAGTGTAGAAATAACGAAGACGTACGAGCAGTACTTTCTGATTCAGAAAGCCATTCAAAACCCTATGCCATATAGTTAAAGTATTTATTTCTATTTTCTCTTTATTAGAATGTGAGTTGTTTCTTGTCAGAACCATGGGAGCTAGGGGAAGCACAGGGCTTTCTATGTCTCCATCAGAGTGTCAAAGAATAATTTTCATTCTCCTCCAACAATTGTGCATACTGAAAAATAAATACCTGGTAGTTCAGCTGTTTGTTGTTGCAATAGTAATGCATTGTGTGCTGGTTATGGCCACATACTGCTCTGCCTTCTTTTGCTCAGTGAATATTAGGAGAAGCGTCATTTTGTGTAGATGTGTTATTAAATTACAGACACATTCATTTCTGAGAGCTTCCTGAGCTGCACATAAACTATCTTTGGCTTCCTTTTTTTTTTGCCTTTTTTTTTGCAAGTGCTGAAAGATGGTGAGAGAGCTGAAGGCCAGTTGCTCTCCCACCTATTTCTGTCAGCTGTATGCTACTTATGGAAAGGGGTTGTCTCATGGTGTCCATCTCACCTGGCTGACCATTACCTAATTCATTCTGGACGTAGGAGAAAGTTAGACACCCATCAGTGTATTATTGCAGCTCCCAGGGAAAAGCATGTCTTTAAAAGCTGACTATGCCACCTCGGTGGCAGCGAGGCATTGCTCTCAGGTGTAAGAATGAACAACCATCTTACAGTCATACATCAGGTTTTATTGTTCTCACCAGCCACTTCCTGAGCATCCAGCACCATCCCCAAATGAGACACTGAAGAGGTCCAGGAAAAGGTTTGGGACAAACACTGCTTTAACTGAGACTCAGCAGGCCCAGCTGGACAGCCTTTCTTTTACTAGACAATCTCATGAGAAGACTATTCACAACCTGACCCAGAGAAGCATATTTCAGACTAGCTGTGGAAGACTCTAGAGGACTTTCTTCTTCAGAAGATCCGAGAAAGAAGTTTTACAAGGTTGAGGTATCCTGAGCTTGGTTTTAATGTCCATTCATTGTTCTGAGGTAGATCAGGCTGTCCTCTTTTTGGGGGGGTGGGTGGGCGGTGGGGGGTTGGTTGATAGTTGTACTTCTCATACACAGAGGACTGGTGCATAATTGGCCAGGAAAACTGGAGTTAAGTCCTAAAAGCAAAACACACAGAAAAGGTAAGATAATTTAGAAAGGATGTGGTGATCCTGGGTTTGAAAACATGTCCGTGTCTTTGCATGTCCCTGCCCACACTTTAGTGATGTGCCTCCTTTATGCCTCATGCCTCTGTGGCAATTCAGACTGGCACTCACTTGTCCCTCTCAGCTCAGTGTGAATCATTTCACAAAGACCTTAAATAAGCCCCGAAAAGACAAATTTTTTTAAAATGCCTTCTCTGTACAATTAACTAAATGCCATCCTTTCTCTGATGTGCAGAGTTTTAAAATATTTGTTTAGTATTTAATCACATAGACATATAGGCTAAAATACACCTCATTCAGTTGTTTAAGGGCAGAGGCTGGTGAAATCTTGATAATTCAACCTGATGTCATAAAACCACAAGGGAATATACCTATGCCAAGAAAAAGAATACACATGCTAATAGACCTGCTGTTTATTGCTTATATTCTTTTCAGCCATTGTCTTTTTCTCAGCAAATCACCAGATCAAGCTTCCCTCACAACAGAGATGAGACAGTCCCAAGCCCAGCTCACCCCTCACTCCCTTCCTGCCTTAAACTCTAGCTGTAACAGCAGCCCTTCTCTGCTGAGATGATTTGAAGCCCACACAGCATTTACTTACATAGGATCCTGGGTACTCGACCCATATAACAAAATCAGGTCCGCTTCCCTCATGCTGACCTGCTTCAGTCCCACATATCCCCATTTTCCTCTTGGTGCCCCTCCATTCCCTAGATGGTAAATACTTGGCAGGGGGTGGGGGTGGTGGGAAAGAAACATATTTCTTTCTGTTTTGTTAGGAGGGGAAATGAAGGCAAAGAGGGCTTTTTTATTCTTTTAGTATCATCATTATTTTTGAGGGAGGGTTATTTTTTTAGCACAGATGAGTTCTGACCTGTAACTGTGCTGTTAGGTACTCCTGAAAACAAAAAGTGCATTTGCATTAGATGCTCCTAAAACAAACAAACAAAATTATATATCATAGAGATTTTCTGATCCCGTTCAGTGCACAAATGCCGATCAGAAGCAAATATCTTGCAATCCATTTTGATATTTACAACAGAACATGGCATATCATTTAATTTAAATTTGCAGCATGCTCAGTGTAATTAATGCTGTGCAGTGCCTAGAAAATCCTGATTTCTTAATGTGATACAATGCATGCATGCTGAGACCATTTTTTTAAACTACTGTATCATTTTGGAACATTAATGGGGAGGCACTACCATTAAGCAGGAAAAAGAGCTGTGCTCACTTTCTCTTTATGAACCTTCCATGCAGCTCCCCAAAATATGATGCAAACTACAGGTTTGTTTTAAAAGAGCGGGGAGTCACAGATTTAATTTTCCCTTGACACAGCATGATGCCTGAATAGCCAGGCAGCTATTTCTAAATTATGTGCATTTCATTCCTAGGAGCTGTGAGCATTTTGAATGGGCTGATGTTAAATACAGTACACAAGCATAAATACTCAAGGGAACCGCTAGCTGAAATTTTGGCATGAGCAGAAATCTGATATCTATCATGGTAGTATCTGAGCACGTAATAATAATGCATATTGATTTGTCGGGAGTGCTACGAGAGGGGTTTTGGTATTCTGGGATGAGAACTGTTAAACTTGGGAACATCTTGTGTGATTATAGTAAGCTGTGGTATTTGTGTGCTGTGGTTTTTGGCAGGGACAAAAATGTTCACATGTAATCTTTGGACCTGTGAGACTGGCCTGGGTCTCATTGTTGGAACCGAACCCAAGAGACTGAATGCATGATAAAGATATGTATATATTATACATAAAGGAAGCATGGGGAATTTACACCTGTACCTAGAAAATTAGGTAAAAAAAAAGGCAGCATGCTTGGCAAGAAGGGTCAGGACCAAAAGCCCTTCGAGGTCAGGAGCTTTACTGCCATGACTTCAGTGAGCTTGGGTGTTAGTTTACCTACTTTATCAGGCAGCTATATGATTTGAATTGTGCAAAAAGAAGAGAAAAGAAAAAAAAAACCAAACCAACACACAACCCCTATCATTTTGCAAGGTATCAGTTTCTACCAGAACAGACTATAAAAAGCTCTGTTTATAGACCTGTTGATAGCAAAGCAAAGTCTTCAGGTCCTCTAAATAAATCTGTTCCTAAATATAATGCTTCAACTTCTATATTCTCATCTGACACCTGACAATTCAACCTTAAGAGTAATTGGTCCTGTCTTTGAACCTCTGCAAATACTGTATGAGGAGGGTGGACAATTTATTGATTTAGATTGATTTTTGTAAGAAGCATATGAGACAGATATGGTATCAGGTGTCACACACTGTATATATTACACTCCTTGAAAATATCCATAGGCGATGAGGCAGGGTTCAAGAGTATGCGGAGGTAATGTTCGGCGAGCACCTGCAAACGAAGCCATCCTGCTGTGTGATACCTCTCTGAGTAATTACTTAAGAGAGATACCAGCCAGGAACAACTTAATTGGCTAAGTTTGAATTTCAGGGGTGTGATGAGATGGCTTTTCTGTTGGGAAGCCATCCCGAACTATGTGCTGTCTCCACACGCAGGAACCCAAAGGGTTATTCTAGTGCAGGTTGCCCAACCCATTGATCTGTTGCTTTTTTCAGGTTCCTGTGTCAAGCCTCAATAAGGGGCTGGAGGAATGGATGGCTATTGAAATGAATGGTTGGATGTTTCCAGGCCTGTAACTGTATTTTGTAGTGCTCTGGTTATTCGAGAATGTTACAAGACAGGGCAGTGGATTTGTCAGGAATGAAAGCATTTGTGAACTGGCTGTTTAGTTTGTGACAAAAATTGTCATTGATATTAACAGCTCTGAGCCCCAGTAAAGACCTAAAAAATCTAGGGAAAAAAGCAGAACAAAAGAAGACAGCAACAAGATGCACTGAGGGTCCCATCACTAGGGATGATGATTAAGACGTGAGACAGAGGGCTGTCCCACCCGTGTATGAGTTTGGCTGGGGAAATCACCCTCCTCCCACTGCCTCGCTTCCTTCATTTATAATGAGGGAAAGAATAACTTTGCAGCATACTTTACATTGGCACTGCATGCTAACTTCATTACTGTTTGCAACAGCCTGTGCAATCCTCAGAGGAAAGGAATAATAACAAAGAAAAAAATGATAATTACCAAGCACATAGTTTTCATCTCGAATCTTCATTTCAGGATTTGCTATTTCTGATGTCAATATTTTATAATGGAAGAATGAGATATGCTAAGTTTCTGTTTGATGGAAGTAAATTCAGATTTAATATTGCCGAGGAGCTGAATTTTTAATACACTAGAGCAGTATGCAGACATTCCCCCTGCTTGCTGCTCCTTTGTACCAGTTCAGCGATGCTCCCGTGACCAGGCAGAAAACTGGAAAGAAGCTGCTCTGAATTTTCAGCAGGGTGACAGTACTTTGTCATTCAGCTCTGTCACGATAATTGGGAGTGTCACACAATGAAACAACATGACACACCCCTGGTAAATGAAGAGTTTTCGGAGTGATGTACAGCCCCTGTCGACTGCCAAAGCTTTTGTTTGTTCACAAAGTGTGCCAGCATTTCCAGAAGAAAAACCACACTGAAGAGGCACACTTACAAAGTTTGTTGTGAATTGATTTCCTCTGTGTTTTTATAAAATTGGATATATCGTATGAACAGTAGGAAAATATCCTCCTTTATGACATGCTCCTGGCTTCCAACCTGCTGAAGACTTTCCACAAACTCTTTAGGAATTTACCTCTTTTCGTTAAATTGGGTTGGATCTCATTAATAAAAGAATGGTATAATGGAAAAGAGTTTCTAAAATTATACTGTAACCTAGAATTGCAGGATTCAGCTTTCTCCGCCTGAAGAAAAAAATTCTGAAGCATTAAACTTACTTTATCAAGCATTGCACCTGACATGCTCTCATAAATTTTACATACATTTTAACTTATTTTAATATTATGCAGGCTTGGTTTAAAATATTCCCACGAAGTAACTAAAATGAAGCTGCTCAGCCATAAATTAAAGCTAAAAAAATACTTGTTTCCCCCCCCCCGCCCCATCAATATTTCTTTACTTAAAATCATGTGTTGTATGTAGGTTAAATTTTTCCCGTGCTGAGATACTTTGTATGTCTTAATAGGACTACCACAGAACCAGTGAGCCATATTTCTGTAGGGTTAAATGCACACTCGCCGCTTTTTTAGCAGTATCTTGTCTAAAAGCAGACATCAGTAACCCTTTGCATGCCAGACCTCAGCTAGGCCTAAGGCCCACAACTGACTGTGCAGCCATATATTTTTACAGGCGCAGCCCTATAGCAGCCTCGCTGGTCAGATGGGCAGGTGAAGGGACAGACGGCAGCTTTGTGGCAATGCCTCTGGCAATGCAGCGCAGCGCGGTTGCCTCACCCGCAAGGACGCCCCTTCAGCCAATATCATCACCTAGCAGGTACGACATCATTGACAACTCATCACAAAGCTCCATTTGTGTCCCGATTTCTTAAGCTATTTCAAAGTCAGAGCTAAATTACACAAACATTTGCCTATCTAGACATAACAGGACTGTTATGGAATACTGTCAGCTTGTTGCCATTTAGCCTGAGCACACACTGTATGTGTCTGTCAGGCCATACTTGGGCAGCTCTGCAGCATGCAACATGTCCCAGACACTGGAGTGATTATGTCTGAATACTCCTTATCTGATTTAAAAGCCGACAATGCTACACATCCGTGCTTGCGAGGCTCCGCTGTTACACTGTGATGCCAGTATTTATTTTGCTTCTGCAAGTTAGTTTTCCTTGAGAAGCAGCAGGGGCCTTCTTCAATGAACTGAAAAATGTGTATTGTATGAAGGTCTGTGGAGGGTTTGTACTGTAGTTCAATGGGCAAATGTGAACCCAGGGGATGACATTTCATTTAAACATTTGGTTTACATCTTTACATGCCAAAAATATTAATGTCTTGACTTTAGCAAACTGAATTCAGCACTTTTTTTTTTTCTTTTTCATTAAATGAAGTAATTATAGCCAAAACATTCTGTGGATGTTTATTCTTCCTTCTCAAAGGTGGAGTTCCGCACACGAACATTTGGTTTCAGGTCTGAATTGTCAGTATCTGCTCACTTGACACTTTCCTGTTAGTTTGTATTGGAAACCACCAGTAGTTTCTTTTCTTGTGTTTATTGTATTACTCTCAGACCTTTGATCAAAACATCTTGGATACCAGCAAAGTCTAGCTTAATGCCTATTTGCTATTTTGAAAAAAAGTGAAGAATATGGTTTCTGTCAAAGGATCTATGAAGACAGTTAACGTAATTGAGAAGCAGAAGGGCATTTATGGAAGTACATCTGAATGTCCTCTTCACATATAATTGCATCAGGAATTCTACATTAACATGCAAATCCTGTCCAAAGGAAAAAAAAAAAGCTTATTTTTAGGTAGAAGCCCTCAGTGGGCAGTAAATTACCCATAATATCCCCCAAACTAGCAATTAGCCCTGTTTGCTGACTACCTGAATTGTTTCACAGTAGTTCAGCACAGTCCTACCAGTCATCACCACACTTATCATCAAAGATTCAGTGTACGATTCCCGCAGCTTCACATACTGTATGCCTAAGGTCAGTCATAATAACAAATACATTTTATTTGCTTCTTTTGGCCCTTCAGAACTGTTTTCTCAGGCTTCAATATGTGAGGGTAGCTGATGCTGCCATGCTGCTTAGATGGCAAGAATTTGAAACTAGAAAGCAATTCATAAGTGTAGGTACACTTTGGTATTAGTTAATGTGAGTGCTTCATATTTATTCCTGTATTAGCAGATAGTCCTAAGCATCTGCTCCAAGAGAGTGAGCTTTCTACCAATTTCTAGGGTTTTCTTTTCAGAAGTTCTGACACTGGAAGACATTTTTCAACACGGGCCTGTAACTGAGGAGTGTAAAACTGGAGAATACGGAAACAAAAACCTATGGAAATTTTTTCCTTAAGGCTGCTGAGCAGTTTTCATATCCCTAAATATGAATGCTTTGCCAAAATAGTAACTCAGTTTTGAAAACAACAGCTATATTGCCTGCTTTAGCAGTAGAAACAATCATGGGCCTACACATGCACACAAATACAAGCACACACATCCCAACAGCATCACTTTCGCTGAAGAGGCCTTGGTTTTAAAGAAAGAATACTGAGTGAAAATGAGACTAATTAAGCATTTGAAATAGAATACAGAAACGTTTGGACCCTGAGCATTAAAGGTTTATTTTTAAGCACTGTGCACACCTTTCTGAGTAATGCTTTAATTTACACATTATTTCTCAGGCAAAATCCAACTGAATTAACATACACCCTATTACCACCATTTAAGTCCCATTTTCAATGCTGGTTCTGCGACACATTATACTGACATGGACCTGTATTCCTGCCTCTGAGCTGATGGACTAGGTCTGAGTCCATCAGGTAATGAAGATGACGGAACAGGAATTCATGCTGAAGAGGAACATTTGAAGACTGCTTCTCATTTGCAAATATACTGTGAGAAGCAGAAAACGGGCAGCTTGCCTTTGTCTGGCTCTAGCTAAAATGCTTCAGCTTCTTGTTTCATGATCAGGAGCATCAGCTCTGTGAGCAGACAAACTGCCTACTCCGTCTATCCAAGAGAGGCTCTCAAAAGAGCAAACCATCTGTTAAAGGGTAAGCTATCACTCTGATCTTTTTTGCTCTTGCAGGGACAGATTAATGTAAAGCAATGTAGCATGGCTACAGGTTGGTAGAAGGAAACAGCCCTGAGCTGCCCTGCCATTTTATACTATGCTGCTGGAAAACAAAGGCAAATGACACAGAGAAGACTGTATGTGCAAGAATATTTCCTTCTCAGTTAGGGTTTAAGCCAGGACACTGAGACAAGAGTCATACAACCAACTTTACCACCCAGAGAATCACTCAAAATGGCCCCAAACCTCTACTATTTCAGTAGCAGATCCTCAGGCAGGGCATCCATAGGCAATGAGCTCTCAGTTAATGGCTTAGCGAGGCAGTGACTGCAGGGAGCCGTGAGCTGTTTGGCCATCTTCACAAGGCATTCAAGGGGAAAAAGGGAAGACTTGGTGGAGTCAGTGCCAGCAGACTAGTTCTTCAAAAGAAGAACTTTTTCCCAGGAAAAAAAAAAAAAAAAAATATTTGGGTTAAACATTGTTTCCACCCTTACTAAACCAGTCCTTGTCTAAGAAAAATACAAATAAGCTGATCATAAATTAACAGTCATCCCCATTGTGAGCATGAACGTGCATACCTGGCCAAGGCAGGCAAAAGCAGATTGATTAAACAACAAAGTTCACCTTGTTTTCTGAGTTGAAAGCTCATGCTGTTTCTTGGCAGAACAGACATGTCAGGCCTGTAATAACCACTTGCTACCTTG
Organism: Harpia harpyja; assembly: GCF_026419915.1. Taxonomy (NCBI): domain Eukaryota; kingdom Metazoa; phylum Chordata; class Aves; order Accipitriformes; family Accipitridae; genus Harpia; species Harpia harpyja. The sequence goes on along the minus strand of NC_068943.1, from coordinate 51,452,497 downwards.
CTTCAATCAGCGTTAAAACCAGCACAATATTAACATCTTGGGGAAAATCCATCTGGAAACTGCTTTCTGGGGGAAAAAAAATGAAAGGGAGGTAATGGAATACCACACCCTGTGTTTATTTATTTATTGAGTTCATAGTAACTTCAAGGAACTTCAAACTTCTCCCTCCCCTCACCTGAAAATTTTGTATTTCAAACATTTTCTGTTAAAATGCAGAGCTGAATACTTGTTCAGAAAAAAGAGGCAAAGAACAGCAGTTCTTCAGCTGAAGGTAAATTACTTGGTCTGGCAGAGGTTTGTATTTGCTATTTGGTTTTACTCTGGAGGAGGCTTTTGTGCACACATCTTGCCATGAATCCATATGCCAAGTACAGCAGGGTGGCATTACCCAGGACAAAGCCAACCCAACAGAGGCATCACTCCTGAGGGGTCAGAGCATCCCTCTGAAACTGCGATTCAGAGCAACCACACACACTCAGATGTGGGAAAGCTGTTGTGTTTACACCTTAGGGGTTTGAGGTTGGAACACAAGACCTGAACTTTAAAAAGACTGTGTGAAAAAAGGGGTTACTTTTTGCTGACATGGTAATACTAAAATTGACTTTTTCTTTTCCCTCTTGATGTCCCGGTACGAATGTAGACTTGACATTATTTTGGGGCACCTCTTCTTTCTGTTGAATCAACTAACATGATAGTTTCAGGAATCAGAGGACACTTGTGCTTGGCATGAAAAATTTTATGTAAAACCTGTTGTAGGAAAGTTAATGCAAAACTAACTGCGTAAATGAGCCAAAGAAAGTCTTTCATTTATAGTTCGCTCTGATTTTTTTTTTCCTTTTTTTTCTTTTTTTCCTGAAGTGCTGTACTCCAGCATTGATAAAGTTTGAAGACCATACTAATGATGTACAGCACACATGCTCTGAAATCCATCTACTTTATGTGAATGCTACCCTGTACTGCTGGTTCAGCTTGGCAGCTCACTGTGAATGTTTTGGAGACTTTTAGCATCTCCAAAGTATTTTTGGAAAGCAAGCAAATGATTCAGGGTCTGGACACTGGATTTTTAAACTAGCAAAATATTTATCGCTTACTCTGAAAAAACACTTTGTCACAAAGAGCTGGACTATGAAGAGGGCATTTGGCTCTGGATTAATTTTAGGTGAAGTTTTAGGACCAGGCTAGGCTGTAGCTTTGTGCTCAATGATGCTTAAATGTAATGCCCTGGCCTTCCTACATCCTGGCCTGTAACTGTATGGGATCATGCTCTGCCAAATTTCTGTCACCTTGGGCTTCATTAGCATGAGAAAACAGACCCCTTTTGGCTTTGTGTCTCACTGAAAAATAAACCACTGGAGCTGGTTTGCCAGTCACCTCTTTTGGCCAGTTGTGTATAGCTGCCTCATACACTCAACTTTAAAGGGATTTGGACAGGATTTATTTAGGTTCAGTTTTTTTATTACAGCTCTTAAGTAGGTACCAGAGTGAAGGTTCCTGTTTACAATGGTGAACATTTACTCAGGTAACTTCTCCTAAAGGACCAAAGAGCATTGGCTGACTAAGTTCTCAGCAGAATGAGTAAATATTTTATAATTAAGCCCTTAACTGGGGATTCTGTATTTAAGAAAAATAAAATCCTGCAGCTTCCATATGAAATATTACCTGAGCATTTAAGGGGGCTAGGGTTTGCATTCACTTTCTCCAGCTATTCTAACAGCTACTTTAATAGACGGAGATACAGTAAGTACCATGCTTGATATGGTGAGTGAACCAGAACACGTAAAAATATTTGCAGAAAGAAGTTCTGAATGAGTAACACAGGTAACAAGCAGGTAATTTTTCTTAAATAAAGAAACTCTCATAAGTCACATTCATTCAATCAGGGAAAAGAAATAATGCCACATAACCAGCATATGTGTGCAGCATGCTTTTTGTCTACAGCACAAATACTATGTTTTACCTTTGAACTAGCTATGTAGGGAGGAAAAAATTATCCTCCCTCCACAAATGATTTTGGGAATAATTATGTCTAATGGAAAAAAAAAAAAAAATCACAGTCTGTTAATGGACAATGTGAATGGAAAGGGATGTAAAATTTGGGAAGGTACTAATTCATTATAAATTATTCCCATTTTTGGTTGGCAACAGTCATTGAACAAAAATACAATTATATTAAGGGCAGTAAGAGTCCAGACTAGATAGAAAAGAGTAAGGCAGTCAAACTTTTGGAAAGACAACTAGAGGGGGTACAGATCATGCTGTGATCTATTCAGCATTGGTGAAAAGAGCACTGTAACTGTTTATTTACTTTTTGTACTCATTGGCTTCCTAAATAAAAGAACCGATACTATTGAAAAGCTCTGAGTGTGTCATGCTGTTCCCCTCCTGTCCTCAAACTGCTGAAGCTGAGCGCCTGTCCCAAGTTTTGTCCATTATTGTCAAATGCGCGGGAGGTGGGTCAGCACTGCAGCCAGCAAGTGTGGGACAGAAAGAATTGGCATCATATAATGGGATAGAAGTGGAAAAGCCTCTGCTGGGCAGGGACTGAGTGCGATGCCCACTGAAATCGGTACAAGCCCCATCTTTGAATGCCAAGGTTATGGACAGGGGTTTAGAACAGCACCATCTGATAAGGCTAAAAGTACCTTTAATTTTTTTCAAGCCACACAATGATAAATACTTGTATTTTTTAAACAGCTGAATCGCAAGTCAATATAAATCCATGTTAATATGATTGAGTTCAGTGGAGTAATGCTAGGAGAAAAATGGGTTCAGCCGAGATCAGAGGCCGAGTGCATTTAAAATTGAGGCTCCATGAAGGATTTTTAGAATCCCCCCAGTTTTATATACTCAAACAAGCTTACTCCTTTGGCTAGAATGAGGAGGTTTTCATCTCCTTTGGAATTCTGGGGTAAACTGTCCTTGTACAAAATTTGTTCAGGGTCAAGTTTTAGGCAGTATTTTGTGCTGCAATAACCACACCATGACAGACAAACTTTTCATCAGATAAGAAAAAAAAAATCCTCTTCTTCAGGTCAGTACAAGAAAGAAACATGACAGAGCTATAAATACAGAGCCCAGAGGTGTGAAATCGTGTGCATTAAATGCAGTCATTGGCCATGTTTAAATTTTTCCCAAACACTTCAGATGTTTAGACAGAGAAGCAAATATATACATAGGGGAATCTCAGCAATGAAAGCAGCTTCTCATTGTTAAATGATTCTCTCTGATAATTGCTGTGAAATTTTTCAGACAAATATTTAAAAAAATATGTAACTGATGAGAGGGAATTGAACTGGGTAAATCGGTTACATGTGCAACCTCAGGTTTAGAGGCAGAAGCAGCTGAAAATGGAGGGAAAAGGCTGTCTGATCACATTTCCATTTGCCACGTATGGGCCAAAGAGACTCAGCAGGGCTAAATAAAGATTTTCAGATAATAATTAGAACATTTTAATCTGTGATACTAAAAGAAAAACCCTGGTCACCAGGCAACTAAAAAGTTAGACATTTAAATTATGCAACTGATTTCCAGAGGTGTGCGAATACACTACAGTGCCCAATAAAGTCAGAGAGAGATAAGGAGTACTCAGAGCACCGGGGGGGGGGGGGGGGGGGGGAGTGGTGTGAAAAAAAGGGAAAAAACACCCCACATGATGGTCTCAGGTGTGTAAGGCTAAGTTTAATCACTTAAGTAGTGATATTTTTAAACCCTGTCTCCAAAGGTGCCTTGGACAAGCTTTGCTGTGAGCGTGGTGGTGGTGAGATCTATATGCACATGATGGTTGGCTGAAAAAAATTTAAATGGCTGTCAGAAATTGCAGTCTGGATTTTTAAAAAAACAATTAGAACCCACACTTTGAAATTATAAGGATTCCCTGTTGCCAAACATTACCATTGGCTAGAGAGAGTTTTTGAGACTCTATCTTAAAAGCAGTGTTTAAAACCGGAGATTTTTACAGGACGGTGCTGGCTGTTTGTGTGAATGTAAGTGGCAAGTCTCTCGAGGCTCATCCAGCACTGGATTAGATGAAGTCATGCCCAGGTCAGTGCAGCCAGAAGGGTGGTCCTGATAAGGCAAGAAAGGAATGAATGTGAAATGGAAGGGGAGATACTGGTGATTCATTGCTAATCCTAAGAGTTTGCTTACTCACCTTGCCAGAAAAAAAAAGAGTAGAAACAGCACAAGATTTTATCTAAAGAAACATTAAAAAATAATCTTCTCCTAAATGAAGTGAACTAATTAAAATTAACATAGTGCTTCTTTTCTTCAACCCAAGAAACAAAATCACTTAAAGATTTTTTTTTTGCAAGTGTCACTTCGGAAAACATGTTCTCAGCTGGGGGGCAGAAAAGAAAGTCCCTCCATTCTGGAGGTTCCCCACAGCTTTCACTCAGGTGTCCGTGATGTCGGGATCTGCTGCGAGGCTGGGGGCTGGAGGCATCAGCGATCCTCTGAGCTCAGAAGCAGTTTTGCAAACAGCCACATCACTACACAGTGGTCACTCACTACAAATACTGTGCTAAATGAGCTTCCACCAGGTTGGCCAGTTACAATAAAAAAATGGCACTACCACAATTTAAAGATGACAGTGCTATGGCAAACCAGTCGTCACATGCTTGAGTTACTAGCACAGGCAGTAGATTTAGAGTATTATGAAAATATATGCATTCTGAAGTGCTGTGAATTATACCAAATAATTCTGAATATCTCTTTTGCTATACTAATGAATCAAAGCCGAGCTTACCACATTATCTGCAATCATCATGGAGAAAATGGATTTCAGTATACATAGTTGCTGTATAAATAGTGCACCCCCAGCACATTCTCTAAGTAAGTAGTGTCTGATTGCATAATAATAACAATAATAAAGAGAGAGATGTCCAGCTTGCACACAGGCCAATTAAAGAATCAAGTGCATGAGGCTAAAGCACTCGTCACTGGGGAAAAGTCAGCAGGGAGGTGTCCGGCTTACCAGTGCACTCACCTCCGTGCCTTTGCCTCCCACCAGCCCTTCTGGCAGCAAACCATGGAGTCTGGAGACCTTTTTCCCTGAATCCTTGCACAGAAACAGGCCATGGGGACAACACGGTTTCCACTGTTTTACAGGCTCCTGGCAGAAACCAAGGAAGTCGTGACTGCAGCACGGAGGCACAACTTACCAGTTTGGGTGAAGCTTCAGCACCTGAGTAATTCGCGTTGGGCCTTACAGCTTTGCTGGGTAGGATTTTCCCTAGCTGGAGGGACCAGACCCAACCTCCACTACATGCCATAGGTATACTTGAGAATTCATGGAAAGCAGTAAGCTGGAGGAATGTACTTTATGGGGTGGCTGGATCATATGTTTATGGCCTGAAATAAGAGATCCCGACCCCAACCATTCTGTTGGTTTGTAACAGTGAGAGGCAGAATATGAAAATCACATAATTCATGCTGGGGAGAGGATATGAAGAGAGAATGTGGGCAAAACCTGGGACAACCCACAGACTCAACAGCTGTCTTGCCATTAATTATGGCTAATGGCCTAAAACCAGTAACAAACACCTTCAAATTTAATACATTCCACATTCAGCCTGTAGAAACTCCCTTTACAGAGATGGCCTAGAAGAACTAAATGATTTAAAAACTAGATGCTAGAATTAAGCATTGCTAACAACATTGGCATAAACACAGTAGAGGAGCGGGTGTGCTGGATCCCTGGCCACAATAATTTACCACCCAAAAGGAACTTCTGGCAATTGACAAAATTCATAAAATATTTTTTGTACCCTCTGCACAGGAGAAGTGTGTGGTCAAGACAGTACCAGTATGGCTAGAAGGACTCTTCTGCTTTAGCATTGCTGTGGCAGAGCTGGCCAGGTGGCTGGAAAAGCAACACCTGTGCTATGATTTCATGGGCGCATCCCAGCCTAGACACATGCATACTAATGCACTGCTCAGACGGCCTTTTCGGGAGGATAATTGCATGCACTGCCCTGAGTGCCAGGAATGGGCCACTTCAGGGAATGAGTCTGCTCCTCAAGATACAGCCACTTATTCTCTTCTCAGCATTGCAGAAGGGCAAATGTCCCTGGTTCAGGCCTTGGAAATAATGAGGTAAAATGGACTCGGCACCATTAAAACCTCCCTAAAGACAGGACTAGATATTAGAATATCTGATCTGAAAAAAACAATGGGCAAACACAGCCTGCCTTGACAGGACCCCTCCTCTCAAAGAGCCATGCTAAAAGCTCCCTGGTCACAGAAGGAGAGCTGGGAATTAAACATGAAGTAGTCTGCAGAGATGCTAGAAAAACCCAAATAAGCCAAAACGCAGCTAAAGACACCGACCACAATGAAAAAGGAGGTTCTGCAGGTGACTTGCAATGCTGCAGTCGGAGACCAGGGTTTTACTTGTTCTCCCAACAAAAACAGGCAAACAGTAGAAGGACAACTTGCTGTTATACCCATTATAAAGGGGAAAGAAACTGGCAGACCTACGCTTAGGTGAGTGTGGACTGTCTTAAGATGAAAACCCAATCTGCTTTCTGCTGAAAGGAGTTCCCTTTTAGTATATATTTACTTGCTACACTAATGCAGGTTGTGACTATCAGCCTCACGGCCTGACCACACACCACAGAGATAGCCAGGTTCAGGACCGTTTCTTCTCCAAATGTTTTCTAAATTTGGATGTTTAAAATAGGATTTATGTATATTTAAGCATCTAACAAAACACCCAGTTCAAAACATCAGAGTTCATCAATGGCCTCATTCACGTGCTTGAAATAAAGCATGTGCTGAAGGATGCTGCTGAATCAAGGCCCGCATTACCGGCTTTCCAGAAATGCTGAGCTCCTGGGCGCTGCTGGGTAAACAGTCGGCTCTTTATTTTGGAAGCCTACATATAGAACTGGTGCCCAACTTCAGATAATCAGAATTTTATCCTCTCTACAAAGATCTTGCAGAACACAAGTTATCACCGTGAAACCAATAGTTGCTTTTTATATTTTACCCTAACTTTACTGAATCTAGACTCAAAAGTTTCTCAGTATCTTCACCATTAATTAAAAAAAATATATTATGACCCATTTATAAGGAAAAATACAGGGGATGTAGCTCCCATGCCCTGGACACACTTATATTTAGCTTGGTTCACTTCCAAAGGCCATGATCCAACAAGATATTCAAAAACACCTGTATAACTTAAAGACACTTTTAAGTACTGCCCTGAACTTTGGTGAAAGTAGGGAAAAATAAATTCTGTTAAAACATCACATTATTTCTTTCAGATCTGATTTTTTGAGAATCTTGAATGCAATGCATCGCTTAAAGTATTTCCTTCCTCATGTAGAATATTTTAATATTAAGCCAGATATTTTTATATTTCCACAAATTAAATGCACCATGGCTGAAGGTTTGACAGAAGCTTTAATTTGCACATAAAAAGGTAGAACGATTTCAGTTTTGACAGCATAAGCTTTTGATTTGTTGATAAAGGCAATTCTTTCTCAATTGTGAACATATTCCCCAAATAAGACAAAGCAGTTTGTAACAAAAAAACCCATCTTCCTGGCATGGAGAATAAACTTTTGATCCAAAGTTATTAAAGAAATTCAGATTTTGTAAAAATAAAAGAATGAAACTTTTGTATTCAAGCTTTAGTAGTAACAGAACAAGAATCAGAGGAAGATACATGTTCCTGCCACATTCTCTGTAGCTATTGTTATTAACATAACCTACCTTCAATATATTTGGATGAAGTTCATTGCTAGAAAGTACCTGCAAAAAGTTGAAGTCATTTTGGGGGTTGGGGGTGAAAAAGCTGTGTGTCTGGAAATGGTTTTAGTGAAAACTAACACAGCTTTTCCTTGCGATGTTCTAATCAAAGTGCAATCTAAGAACACTAAGATTTCAGACTCTCGTGATGAAACCCAAGTGTCACAAAGTTTGTAAACCAAGATATAATCGAAGGAATCAGAGGCCATGCTTTCCTATTGACCTCTTCTGTGCCCAGGTCAGTGTTCTCCTTTTCTCCTGAGAGACCGCAGAGGAGGGGAGAGTGTGGAGCTACAAAGTGGTTTGAATAGAGGCAGCTTAAGCATGGAAAAAAACCCAAAAATGTGGATTTCTGATCTCAGATCAAACAAATTATTCAAAACTTTTCCCCATGTGACAGCCAAAAGCTGCAGTGTGGAAGCAAAGCTGAAAGTACCCAGGATCTGTTTCAGTATATAAAAGGGTAAAGAAGCACCTGCCCGCAGGCCTGCCAAGTTCTCAGCTTTTACAGGCTCAGCAAGTACTTTGCCCTGCCATCAAAAGTTGACTAAAGCTTCTCAAGGAGATGAGCAATGTGTCCAAACAGTTTGAGATACAAAACAGCCAGTGTTGTTATTACAAGTCCACCACTTTTAACTCTGAGAGTAGACACTAATCCAGACCAGCAATACATAGGCTCCTGGATATCACTTGTGCGGGCGCAGGCAAAGCAATGAGCAAACTACGTGAATACGCCTGATGTAAGATATAATGCATCTCCCACACGTTACTAGAAAACTCCTCCTGGACATCTGCAGCCATGGCACGGAGCTGTTGACTGTCCGTGTCACTGCAGAGAGCGGTTACTTACAGATGATTGGCAGCAGCATATCCTGCTATAATGCTAACTAAGCCCGTGACACAGCCTGCTATCAATATTTTACTCTATCGCTTGTGGCATTTTGCAGTGACACTAGATACAGTGCTCTGAGGCTTACTGGTTCACAGTCCTTCCATTTAATAACAAAGTCTCTTGATTTTTGTAAACTTCTAAGCTTTTGCTGGAGGAAGTCAAGCAGTTCATTACTGAAAAACATTTTTGTTTTCCAAACAGTATCCCTTCATGCTTTTATTTGCTTGCATCTCACCACAGTTGCCTCCTAATCCAGTGTTGGTAAAACAAGGCTGAAGGTATTTTGATCATGTTTCCACACTTCTGATGTACAGTTGCCTTGTCTCCTTCCACTTTCCTTCTGACTACACTCTGCTTCACCAATGCAGCCATCTGGCACAACATCTCGGTTTTTTGTATTGACACCTGAGTAATCATAGCCCTTTTTTCTCTTTCTCTCTCTTTTTTTTTTTTTTTAAATAAAGCAAGTGTTTCCGGCTCCAGTGCATAGGCTTATAATAGGCAAGCCACATCCCATCAATGAAAAGCGGAAGAAGTGAGAGGTCACTGGTATTAATGCTAGAAAACATTTAGGGTGAGATGAGAGGGGGAAAAAAAGCATCCAGCATTTTCAATGAGATTATCACAAGTCATCTCCAGCACTTTTTTTCCTTCACATTGGCTTACAGCCCTAGGAGTGGTTATTTTAAAACAGCCTTCCTCAGGTTTGCGCAGTAAAGACGCTAGGCTTGATCGCCCTGGCAGAAAGACCTATGGGGCACCAGGGACAAACAGCACATGGGACATAGCAGCATCACACACCAGAGCAAATCCAGCTTGGTGTGGTAGGAGCAGCATTTAAAGACCACTCATTTCATCCTATTGTTGAAAAATGAAAATAATTTATGTCACAGACAGTTTAGTGGTGCAGCCACCTCTGGGAGTGGGAATAAACTCAGTAGTTTAATTCTCTGTCTTTACAACAATCGGCTGTAATTCCACTAACTCCAATGGGTTCATGCTGGGAGGGGATTTCCCTTTCACAGGGTTCAGTGCATTGGTCACATCTGAACACAGTTCTTTAAGATCACAACTCACAATACTATTAAGTCAAGTATCAATCAAGCCCTGCCTTTTTTTTTTTTAATTGGGAAATGAAGTATTTCCATATATTGTGTGTATGAAATATACTTATAAAAACATTGATGGCAAAGTTGTGGCCCCAGAAATTCAGAAGAGTCTTACCACACATTGCTGTATGGCCAAAGTTGCATCCCAAGAGTTTTTTTCCTGGCCTCGTCTCAACAACATCTTTTGGACTTAGTCTCTCTTGCTAACACTCACCTTTCCCATGCTAGAAATAAATTTGACAATGCTAACTCGATCTCCACCTGGCTGCCATCTCCTCCACACATCTGATCCTACCCCTGAACTCTATCTCTCTTGAAATAAAAGATGGCCACCACCCCACGGACCAAGTGACCTGGAAACACTGCACAGAGATATATGAGCAATGGAGCAACTGTGCCAAAGGAAACTCACAAATCACATACTCCGGGCAATGGGACAACTGGCAGAAAGACAAAATAAAATGACTGCCTCTTTACCTTTCACAGACTCCCTCAGCCAACACTGCTAGAGTCTGCTGCTGAAGCATATCTGCATCAGCTAAACCTGCTGTTTCTCTAACAAACCTCTTGCTGCAGTCCTTCAGAGCAGGAGGAACTGGGGCAGCCAAGGTTGGGATGGTGCTGTGAGCCAGGAGAACCATTTCCTCGCAGCTCAACAAATACAGAAGGACAGAGGAGCAGAAGCAGGCATGGGGGATAAGGGACAGATTTCAAGCGGCTGCCCTGTATGCACCTACCTGGCCAGTCCCTTCGAGTAGTGTGGCATGTTCGGATAGGAAACAATCACTGTGGCACCTGAAATAAAGACACAAACAGCTGATGCCCCATCATTCAAGTTGTCACAAACCACAGATGTCAACAGTATGATTTTTGCTGTCAATATCAATTTGGAAAGTGCATTGATAATGTGCCAGTACACTTCAATAATATTTGATTCTGCAGACTGAACATGCACTGAAATCCTTGCTTTTCCCCCCCATTTGTTTTAAACAGGCTTTTCCAATAGACTCTATCTCTAGGTGCGGGTTAGGCAAGCGCACTGGGCATCTGTGCCACATCAGTTCAGTGTCTCTTTGCTTTGGTGGTTTAGCAAAGATTTTTTGATGCTACAAGCAGCTTCCTCCCTGTGTGAGTGGTCAGCAGGGGCCACAGCATTCTTTTTGGATGGATTTACATCTCATGGAGATGCCAAAAGGGAAGGAAGAAGTTTGACATCAAAAGCTCAATCTAGGCCCCATCAGGACCTGAGTGCAGACTCAGAACCAAGCTAGGACATCCTGGACTTGGTTTTGTGAGAAATACCTGTTTTTCAAGATGCAGCCACCTGGAAGATGCCCTTCTTCACTTTCAACCTGAAAAGAGGATGGAGCAGTTAATGGGGAAAGAGAAAGGCCATGAAAATTACAAGCTCTATGAAAAGTTTCTTTGCAAATAACAATTTAACACTAAGAAGTTAGGTTAAAATGGTTTCAAAGCCTAAAATTAGTTACATTTTAAACTAACAGCATATGCTTTTATTGTCTCTGATCTAAAATATAATCCCAGGAGGCTGTGAAAAGCATGCAAATTACAGAAAGCTAATTTGCTCCAACAGCGACACCTCCCATGTAGTTGGGAGGTCTGTTAGACCTAGTGTACTCTCCATTATTTGCATATTAATAGCACCTGCTGAAATACTTTGGGATTTACTTTTCCTGCCAGCAGAGGGACAAAACAAACAAAAATTTTATATAAAATTCCTTTCATACAGATTTGATGAACAATAAACTTTTTAGACAGTGCTAAGAATGCCAAATCAGTGAGATGCAATGGGGTAGGGCTGCAGATGCCATCTGTGATTTTCAGAGAAACTGGACTACAAGTTTGCATTAAAAAAAAAAAAAAAAAAATCCCAAACCAAAAAACCAAACAACAGAAAAAGCCCTCTCTGGAAAGTGCTGGGTAATTTGAAATCACTCACTTGGCACAAGTCTGAAGAATGGAAAAGTTTAACTAAAGAAATCCAGACACTGCAGCAAGAAAAAAAAAAAAAAACCACGACAAAAAGCCCTACATATCCACAACCACTGAAAGCAGAACCCCCCCAAAGTGGACTTGATTAAAAATCTACAAAACCTCAGGCTTTGATATTAGCCAGGCCTGCGAGGCCTAGTCTCCTGCACATAAAACAAAAAATAAATTAAAACCAGCTACAGCCTGAGATTTACTTAACAAGCCCACTTCCAATCTCTGCTTATGACCACTGCTTCCCCTTCTGGCCTCTTAACTATAAAAAAAGCCCCTTGTATATTCCTATAGCTCATCTTCTTCAGGGTAAGGGTGAAAGCAGCTTCCTTTCCACGGTAGCAAATGGAAAAACCTCACTTTTCAGTGCAAAGCTGAGCCAGACCCCGCAGGCTGGATGTATAACACGTGCCTCTCTCTGCAGAGCGGATTTGGGAAGCTGACCAGGGAGGCTGGGGCATTCCCCAGTACCTCTTTTTCCAAACAGGCAATTGGTATTCCTAAAGAAGCACCAGCCATGTACTCATATTCCCTTCAAGAGTTACAAGTGGCCTATATTTCTCCTCGCTTTTTAAACCCACTGCTTTAATTCCGATTATGCACCCTTTTTTAAATAGGCACTGAAAGGCCCACTAGAGTTATTTACTGCTGGTGTGCTGAATTACTGTAGCATTTTAAGTACCTTCATATTCCCAAATGAAGAAAGCAATTGACTTTAAGTTAAAATGACTAAATTGTTCTCCACATATTGAAAAAGTAGTGAAAGAGCGTTTCATGTAGGACAATGAAGCACAGAAAAGTGATGTTTTGAGCAGCCTGGCCAGTGCTCTGCTGGGAGGGTGAATCAAGAGTCTGTCCTGAGCAAGGGCAGCCTTCAGCCGCCGTCCTGGCAAAACCCTGTGGCCACCTTCCCATGCGGCAGCAGAGCCGCCGACTCTGTCCCTTTGTGTTGTATGACTCCTGTGTGAGGGGCGTGGAGGGAAGAAGGGGCTGTTATTGGGAAATACATTATTATTGGCCTCTTCTCTCTTCACCACAGACAGAGCTTAATATGTCTTTCGGCTCTGCACAGCCAAATGAGACCTATGAAAAACTTGCTCAATGTCAATTACAATTACCGAAGGAGGCAATCAGACATTACAGCAATGGGGACCCCTGAAATGCTACAGCCAGGCAACTCCCTCTATGGCTGTCAACAAATGCTAATTCTCATTAATGTGTATGTAACTCTTAAATGCTGCAACAGTGCTAGCCATTAGTATTAGCTGGTAGCTAATTAGTAGAAGTAGTAGAACTAGTTAAAGTTGCAGAACGGCAAGTGGATGCAGATCCGAGGACTCAGCTCTGAGCTTACAATCACTGTCGGTGATAATTTTCAGCATATTTTTGCATAGTCAAGAACCTCTAAATAACTGAAAGGGATAGGGGTTACCAGAATCGTTCCTGGGAGGCTTCAATGGTTCCAGGCATTGAGAAGCAAAGCTCTCTCTTTAAGATACTAGCTCAACACTGTTAAGAACTGAGTGTTGCTATCATTTAGATAGATTCAGTGCCCTATAAAAATGGGTTTGCATCCCATTTCTAGAAGAAGAGGGCAGGATCCATCTCCTCTAACTTTTCTATGTCCGGCAATCAGTTACCTGCTGTGGCTGGGCTGGTCACGGATGCTGCGCTTCAGGGGTGGCAAGAGCAGGCACAGCACCTCGGCAGGGGAAGTGTCTCCACCAACACAGCCCAAGAAGCGGGACTTGGTAACCCACGGTGTCTGCCTCAGCACAGCCTCTCCTGCTGGCATGTTGTGTTTCAGAGAGGCAAAGGCATGAAGAAGCGTTCAGAGGGACCTGTCCTCTTACGGTCGGGAACACACCCTGCCCTGGGGTATAGCATGGTAGGGAGATATGTACTGTTACTGCCTGCCATGTACATAGCTAAAAACTTCCCGTGCTGCCACGTAGCACTGCCCCAGCCTTTCTGTAAGACGTTCTTCCAATCACAGAAAGCCATGTATTTGTAATGACAGCAATAAAAATAATAATAAAAAAACCCACCCTGAAAAGCAAAACCCAGGCCATTACCTATTATAACAAATTGAATTGGATATTCCTTACCTGAAATTTCATGAGCAATTAGCAAACAGAATTATCCACAAATGCATGTATGCCCTATTATCCTTGTAGTGATTTCAGCAGCCACAACGTTACAAGCTTGCAGTTTGCTATCCAGCAGCTCTAGCAGCCTCCAAACCACAGCTTTTTCTTCTTTCTTTTTTTTAACATGAAGTTCATGGCAGTCAGTGTTTTACCACCTGCACACTGGGGGAGAAAAAAAGGAAAGGGGAGAGGATCAATATATATAGTATGTTTATATTCAGCAAGAGCATGTTGCAGAGTGGGGAGCTGTGATGTGTTTGCATTGTCTGTGAAAAGATCCTCAGTGGCACCGCAGCTGGAAAAATAATGGAAGACCAGGGGACTGTCTTCAGTGACAAACTTTCATCTGGTAAGTTACAATTATATCATAGGAAATGATACCTTAGACTGCAACTAATTTGTGAATCCCAGGAAGGGAAGATCACTGATTCTTCATCAGGGCTGCAGAACCTGATCTATAAAAATTTGGGCCTCAGCAGGAGGTTGTGCGCAAGTGTGATTTGCATCTCAATTCTTAGTCCACCACAACCTTTAAATCTTCCTGCAGCACTATCACAATGGAAATTTTTGTTCTCAGTGTGCTCAAAATACATATTAAAAAATAAAATTTCTGGTACAATGGAAGTCAGCTGTTAATGGGAAAGAATGTGGCATTTATGCTCAAATTGTTTCACAAAACACCAGTACATCAGAGTTTTTCATGATTTTATGGGGGATTGAGTCCCCTGACACCATCTTCAGGGACTTCATGTGGTGCTTCTCACTATCATTCCACTTGCACAAACATCACAGCCCTTTCAATTTTTATCTGCCAAGAACCCGGAATATGTTACATTATTTAGTTTTTGTAAGAAGCTTTTCTGTATGAAGAATTCACCACAAATAAAAGCCATTTCCCTGAAAAAATGAGCTTGTGAGTGATGGTTAAGGGAATTTCGGGCAGGCCCCCTTTACAGGAGATGGCAGCAGCTCTGCCATCCTTCCCGCTGACTGATGGCACAGGTCCAACTGATCCTACATAGAGCAGCCACCAGTGCTGGCGACGATGGCATGATGCTCACATATTTCCCCAAAAAACTTTATGGGTTGGACTACGAACCCTGCATACATGCTGGAGATTGAGTTATTCACAGTAACAGGAGGGCTTCCCTGTGCCGCCACTGAATCAGGAAGACAACTTTGCAGAGAGAGGTAAAAAAATCTACTCCTAACTCCTTTAGCCAAGGAAATGTTCCACGTCAAATGCTCACGGCCTTTTAACCCAGTGTCAACAAAGACACGTCTTCATGCCCTTCCTGTGTGTTTGTGAAGCCAACTGAGCCAAACTCATTGAGAGGAAGCCAGTGTGCAGAGCTGTCCATGGGCCATAGAAGATGATTATTAATGTTCTGGCAGAGCTCAGATGCCTCTCCGTGCTGCATATGGAGCCAGGTTTTGCCCTAAAGAGCTACATATGACCATGAATTCAAATTTACATTTAGTTTGGCAATTTGATACCTGTTTTCCTATGTGTAGAATTTTATTGCCACTTACTCAGATATGGCTAAACTCAGCAACCCTTTCCAGGGACACGTTCTCCAGCTGATTGAATTTCCAGGCTCCGAACCTCAAAGCCCAAGTAAAGGGTGCAGGAGTTTGTCTACCAGCAATAGGAGAACATCAAGCACATACCCCAAATGCACTTCCAAGGTTCTTTCTGCTTTTGCTGTTACTGGAGTTGATAGGAGCTTTCTATTGACTTCAGCACATATAGGCTTAATGAAGGACATTTTTTCTACCCATCTCATAAAGGCACTTTCATTCCTTCACTCTAATTTGCCATGTTGGGACCCAGCAATTTGTTTTATTGCATAGTGATACATGCTGGCATTTGCAAGACTGCAGCACTTTCACTGCGAACTTTCATGCAAGCTGCTCCCCTATGACAAATGGAAAGCAAATCTCTACACTGAAGGTTACAGGTCTTCTTGAAATGCACTGAGCGAAGTGTGTTGTTCCATAAGGAAGAGGCCAAGCTTTGGAGAAGTTACTCCCATATTTGAGTACCTGTATTTGGAGACATTTATGGGGGGCTGATTCTACAATGTAACAAGACAATGACTCTCTGAGGTTTCTGACCTGGGACATCCCAAACAATCACTTACTTTTCAAAATGTTTGCTTTCACTCCACTAAGTGTCTGAAAGCCCAATCAGAATATTTCAGACTGAAAAAGAAGCCTGGTCCTGAACTTCCTGCTAAAAATAAATACATAAAAATCTTCATACAAATGCAGTATAAATGATTTTTCTTTTCTTTAAGGACACTTCCTTGTTAAGAGCACAGAAAGCAGTCAGAAGTATAGATCTTACCAACTGCTCTTCAGCTTAACGTCTCTGGCATTCAAAACATACAACTTCTGTGTTTGTACTACATTTCCCTAACAGCTTACATCGAGGCCAAACAGACAGCATTCTGCAAAGGTCTTCTAAAATAAGCTTATTTAAAAGAGCAAGGTCAATGCCCAACATATGTCAGATTCTGTGAGTAGAAATCAGAGTTAGGAGCAAATGGAATATGTCAGAACTCAGTGGTTTTCCATGCCAGGCTCTTTTACCAAGTTCACATTTCTGCTGCCAAAACCAGTAACAATCCCATCATATGGACTTCAGCTTTGGAAAAGTGTCTAAAAAAACCCCCAGTGTCTGCACATAGGCTACTTAGCTCAATAAATAAAACTAAAGCATAGATAAATGTGTTTATCTGGACATGCTATTTATTGTCTCTATAACTGTATTTTTCCTTTAATGGGACACATGCTGATTCCATGTTTCAGCCCTAGGCTCTATTAAAATCAGATTAAAAGCATTAGTAATGTAGTTAATTCCATTTATAATATGCCCATCAAGAGACAAGAGAATGTTAAAATAGAAAAATATATATAAATGGGATTTAAGAATTTGTAAAAAAAATCCTGCTCCATTTTGATCTTTGCAAAAAAGGGCATTTTTTTAAAATAAAAGAAGAAAACTTTTTCCTCTGTTCAGATAAAGTAACTGCCTGGTCTTTTAAACCATATCTTGCAGAATATTTGTGTTTTCAATTAAAATACGCTATTGTCACTTTAGCCTCCCTCTTTGGTATTTTAAATTGATCCTAATGGCTTTGCCTTAAGTGATTTGCATCCCATAGTGAATCCCTGTCACTTACAGCACCTCCCACTATTGCCCTCCTGAATAATCACTACCAGATAATCACTTCTTCCCCCTTCTCCCAACATTATTGCTCGCTTCCCCTCTGACTCTGCATGCTGGTACAGTCTGCAAAGTATTTGCTCTTTAACATCTTTAACATATGGCTTGTTGCTCTGGCACACAACAGTCAGGGATTTAAAAGAAGGATAAAAGCTGCATGAAAATGGCCAAACTGATGGCTCTACAGGTAGGCTTGTATCTCTCCATGGCCTGTTTTCAAGGCTGCAAACTGGAGAGTGAGGAAAGGAAGAGCAAGAGAGAAAGAGTGGGTTCTGACTGAAATCTCGCTGGCACCATACTCACAGTTTAGGGCCTGGCAGGTGCTTATGCAGCCCAGGTCCACCTGCTGCTTTCTAACAGCCCTGCGAGATGGAGACCATCTGAGGTGAACCTGTCTAGGAACGCAAAATTTCCATTGGAGACTTTCCACCAAAAAGATGCCATCAGCAGAACAACCTAAAAGGCTTTGGTTGAAAGCTAACACCAGAGCTGCCCTCTGTCCCCTGGACTGTCCTTCAGCATTGCACCCCTCACACACCCCACTATGCACATGAGGATGCACAGGGGGGGAGCCACAAGCTTTCTCCTTCTGAGAGGAGGATCCTTTCTCCTTTGCGTTTCATGGATCTCATTATTAATTGAAGAATCGTTTAGTTTGCATAATTGTCCTCTGCCGTACATAATTCCAACCTTTCTCTTCAAATTGGCTTATTAAACTAAATACAGTCTTTTGGTTTTGTGATGCCACCTATCAAAGCTTCTAGATGGACAGTCAGTGCGATGTGAAGAAAAAAACCAAACTAATAATATTAGGAAGCATCTCTTTATGTACATTTATGAGATCTACCACCAGGTGACTCCATTCTAAAATATCTGTATTTTCATAAAACAAAATGCTTTCTTTCCTGCACCCTGAACATCATCATAATGCCACCCTCCACAAGATTTAGCGCTCTGAAAAAAATAGTGTTAAATACGTAGCACTCTTACTTAAGATATGAACTATTTCTTTTTGAGTCGCACATGAAATTGTATTAGAAAGATTCAGGGATTTCCAGAACAGCCTGATCTGTTCCTGTCTAATCAGACCTGATTAATTCAAATCAAACTGCAAACCTCAGTTTTATTTTGCTTTAAAAACTCAAGATCAACAACAAATCACCAGTATATAGATATCACAGAGGCAGTTAACACAGAAAGCCTACAGACACAGAGTCTCTTAGAGTCAAATGGGTATGATTAAACCTTTGGAATAATTTATTAATATTTTATATATTCAAATATATACAGAGCAGATAGGACCAGTTAGAGGGATGCTCTTCACAGGGGACTTTATTATATTTACGCCTAAGAACAGGAGATCCAGCTCAGGTGTCAAAGGATGTTTCTTCAAAATAGAAAAATTATTAACAAATAATAGGGTTATGTGGGAGGGTTTGTAAGACAGAACTGCACTAAACCATGCAATGATCTACACAGATAATCAAACTGTTTGTGCGATACTGAGCACAGCAGAATAAATAAAATAAAAAAAAATAAAACAATCTCACAAATGCAAGATTGCAAATGCAAAATAGGTAGCAGTGCAAGAAATATTTCAGAGATTTACTGAGCCATTATTTCTGTGGAATACATAGTCAGATAGGCTCTCAGACCTGACCAGTTTAATCCACATCAGACCAGGGAGACACAGGGTCAAGAGGCTGAATGTGGATTTGGGCACTTGGCACAGCTGTTTTCCTTAGGTGCAATACACTTGTCACTAGTGGTGGCACTTTGCATTTGCTGTATGGCAGCATATGTGCTTGCCACATTTGAGACCCATTATATCTCTTTACCCTCCAGCCACTTTCCTTCCCTTCTTGTTAGCTGTACGTCCATACATTCTTCCATACTCTTTTGCTACATTGCAATGCCAGCTCTTTGCCCCTGCTGCTTGTTCTGCTGGCTAAACATATTGCCTGTAGTCTCTACACGCTTCCCATATTACAACCATCTGTAGATGGGGCAGAATTTTTATAGACGTTACCAAATTTATATATATGTGCACATGTATATATATAAATATACACATACAGACATGTTCTATAAGAAATCGTATCTATTCCATCACTGAAACACTTACCTGTTCAGAAATATTTTTGCTACCAGGGAGAGCACACATAGACAAAGAAAAGTTGAAGAATAGCTGAGGAAATCTTTCAAAGCATAGTGTAAAGCCAAACTAAAAGCTAAGGTGAAAAAAGGGGAGGGGATGGACTATATGTTCACATTTCAGCCTCTGCAATTAAAACCACAGTTACTGCAATAGCACAGACCAATTAGCATATGTTGATATATTGGCTTGCAGATAAAACAGTATCTGACTGCATGTCCAAAAGAGGTAGTTAAATGTTTCTGCTTGCTTTGTACACACAGTTGCACAGACAGGACTGACTGCAGGACTCATTTTTGCTCAGTATTGGGTCATTGCATATGACAACAACAGTTAAGAAGAAATTTGGTTGATGTCTCATTTTGAGGGGCTGTACTGCCAGCCTCCTAACTCCAGAACCACAGTGTTTCCTACCAGGATGCTGGGACACTGGTTCAGAGGAAAAAGTCTCCGGTCTAGAGAGATGAGCTTGCCCAGACAAGTTCCCAGCTAAGCAGTACCCAAGCCCAGCAGAGGCTCTTTCTCGGGCTCCCCAGAGGTATGGGTGTGCAGACAATAAAGGAACACTGAGCTTCAGATAAAAGAGCTTTGCACTCTTTTAAAGAACATTAAAAATGTAGCAGCCTCTGATTCACATTTTTGTAACTATAATTATGTCCTTGATGATCGGTATTCAGATAAGGCCAGATCTCCTTCTCATCCCCCTCCAAACCAGAGCAACCCAGGGTTTGGGAGCTTCATGCCTGGATGCACAGATGTGGGCCAGTCCAGTGGAGAGGCCCCCTGGGAAATGCAGATCCATATTCCGCTTTTTCTTTCCACAAATATGAGCAAGTTTAAAATCAAACTTTAAAATCACTCATAATAAACCTCCAAACTCTAATTAAACAGGATTGTTTTTTTAAAAAAAAATACTCAGCTCTGGTCTGCTTCTGTTTTCATTAAATTTATCTTTAAGTATTTTCTAAAAATCTCATACCAAAGAAGCAATCATAAAAACCCATTAGGGTTATTTTTATACAGTGGTGAGGACACTGAGTTACCTTCCTGATGTAGCTCCTGTCTAGGTAAGCCACCCAGCCAAACCTTGATCTGCAAGTCCTGTATGCCAGGCCTGCTGTTTTTAAATGCTACTCAAAGGCGGCAGTTGGGAAAATGATGTTACAGCCATGGCCTATGTGGGCTGTCATCTCAGGGAGCACTGTTTCTCTTGGCAGCTGCTCTCAGCAGCTATATCCCTCACCTGACAATTGCCTCGTTCAGCAACAGGTCAGGCCAGCAAAATTCCTTGCTTACTTTCAGGCTCCCTAAGTATCAGTGATGGAGTGTGAATCGCCTCTGGCCTTCTCTGCAGCCCCCATTACGTTAATGAACGGCATTACATAAAAAATTGCTGCTGAGAACTAAATCCTTTTGTAAGTCATGATGCTTTTGGACATGTCTCTCATTCTCCCACCCTCCCTTACACACACACAGGGTGAAGGCTTAGGAAAAAGGCCAAAAAATCAGGGAAATCTTGGTCTTCATTTTGAGGCGACCATTTGTGAATCAGCATGGGAAATTAGTTTGCATGCTTTGGATGCACAGTTTTGAGGCAGTTGACTGGAGAGAGAGAGAGACCATCTGCAAGATCAACAAGAGACAGGTTTTTCATTGGTACCTGTTGCTGCAGAGGGGGAGGTCGCCCTACCTTCTAACACAAGTGACATGAAGGAAAATTCATAGCTGGGGCAGGAGAAGTGAGAGACTGGAAAATGCCTGTCTGTTTTAATGTAAATAGTTACAATATGCACATACATTTCATGCCATCTCACTGCCCTTATAAATGTCAGGAATGTTAAGTAGGTAGGAGGCCCCTCTAAGCACTGAGGTGCCAGTAGCTTACAACAATGCTCCCAAAGTACAACCCGTGGGCCTGAGAAGCTTTTGTAAGCAACATGTGATGGCCTTTTTAATTGTGGCCATCCTTGACAGAGCAGCCGTTCATCAGCGTTACAGTGGTGACAAAGTACCCGGTGGCTGTGCAGGTCCCACTCGAGGGGGAATTAGGTGAGGATGCTGAGGTCTCCCCTCTGTGCTTTGCACATGTGAAGCATGTTTTGTTCCATCTTCTGAACAGAAATGTTCTGCATTTTGGGTGAATTTTGTTCAGTAGCCCCCGAGCCATGTCATTAAGTAGCCCTTCAGGAACAAAACTTTGAAACTTGCTGAGGAGCTTGGTACTAAAGCTACAACCTGTAACTGGGTCAAGGTTTTACCAGCCATCAAGATCAGAAGGGAAAAAGCACTTGTAGTATGTGAATGGCCAACACAACTGCTTGGAGAAAGGAGTTGCTTCAGGCTGCCAATATTGGCTCTTACACAGACAATAAACTAGACTGGCCTTTCTCCTGACATCACACTTCAATCAAAAACTTTCTCACAAAATGTCACTTTCAAAGTTGCAGCTTTAAAAAAAAATGTCTTTATAAAAAATTCATGGCCACAATGATCTGATAATGCAGCTTTCTGATACCAGCAGATGTTTTGTCTAACATGTTCCCTGAAGCTGTACTCTGTGCCTTCATATCTTTCATTTCCAGTTGCTATCTGCTGACTGTGGGATGTCATGTACGTACCCTATAGCAATGCGCAGCAATTCGCATCTAACACCACCGTGCGTAATGAGCTTCACAAGATGCTTGTCGCAATAACTCCGCACTTCCCTAACCATATGGAACACAACACTCCAAAGCCCACAGACACTTTTTTTTATTACAGTTCAGATCCTTAAAACATAATCTGTGTGATGTCTAGTGAATGTACGTGAAGAGCTGCTGAAAACAAAGTTAACACTTGTTCACATCATCTGTTACAAATGTCCAATTTGGGACAATAAATTTCCTCGGAACCTGTTCTTTTGCTGACTCGTTGCTTTATCTTTTTTCTCCTTCTCTCACGTCGTTTTTTTTATGAACTATGCATATGTATTAAATGGGATTTGTTGTCCCTAGATACCAATTTGCATAAAGTGCAAGCCATCATTGGTTGGAGAGAAGCAAATTACTTCTCCAGCAAGATCACACTTCTTTTTTTTTCTTTTTCTTTTTTTTTTTTTAATTTTAACAAACCGCAGGCAGAGGCTGTTAACAGCACTTAGCCAGATATGCAAAGTATCACTTTTCTCAAAAGCAGCTTGATCAATGGGGATAAAAAAAAAGAAGAAGAAAGGGAAGATATTATTCAGTTAAGTACAATGCAGAAATGACCCAAGACTGAAGTAGCTAACCCAGTCATTCACCTGTAACTCAAGCTGCCTGATTTCCAGTAAAACACAATTCAAGTATGGCTTAGCACTCAGGGGACAAAGCAAAACAGCTCAACTGAGCAGAGCCTCCCAGAATCACCATTCCCTTTCCAAGTGTCCTCAGTGTGTTTCCAGGAGTCCCAAGCGTGCTTGTTACTTTTACGTGTTGCTCAGCTCCCTCGCAGAAGCCTTGCTTGCTCTTTCATGTCCCCACACATTTACTCACATTAGGCACCTTCTGAAGGACGGTGTAAATACCAGCTCAAAATACCTTTACAAGGGCAGGGAGGGTCTCCTCTGCCCTCCCCTAATTTTACTGGCTCCCTGGCGCCAGAGGTGCTCAGTAGGATGGCAGCTGCCATCCTAGCAAGCTTTGGACAATTACAAGCTCCCTTTTTTCCTTATGCTCCTCATTGTGTGCACCTGTGACATGTTGGCAAGAGCCTCGGCTGTAACAACATGACAGATTCCCAAGTTCAGAGCTAGCCCTGTATGAGCCCTCTGCTTTTGGGGAGGAGGAGAGACAGAGGAGGGAAAAATTACAGAGTTGGGAATTTACAAATACTTCAAGAAACAGATTATCTAAGCAAAACTGTGATGCACAAGTTGATGTATAAACTCACCAGCCCACTACTAAAAGGATTTGCAAGCTATGAGCCAGGCTCAGTTAAAAAGTGTGGGATATTAAATTCACTACAGGGAACAAATTAACAAGGATGCTGAGCTGCAAAGTTTCCAACTAGGTCTGAGCTTCTCAAGAATTTAGTGCTGGGACATTGCTTGGGGTGTTGGGGAGAAGGGGTCCTCTCTAAACATGATCTTTTATTCTGTCAAGCTCTCTAAAAATGACTGCAGGGTCTGTCTCTCACTAAACGTTCACTCGGAATTTAATCCCAAATCCATCAGTATCATGTGCTTGGATTATTTTACCTCTGAATTTAATGGACAGATGATACTCTCTTAAGAATGGTTCCTGAGATCACACAGAACATTAGTAATTGATTGCAGACATAGGACAATTAATCTGGGCAATGGTGATGGCTGGATTCTGAGGTGCCTTTCAAGGAGTTGTGGGTGCCAAAAGAACAAGCTAGGACCCAGGATGTGTAAATTCTCAAGAGATAGTCTGTATTTCCTATATTTTGGATTTTCTATCCAAAGATACACAAATACCCACAGATTTTATGCTGTGTGATGATTTGAAGGTGGAAAAAATAGTTTCCGTCTGCAGAAATATTGGCAACTTCTTGCGGCTTTTGCAAAAATCCCACAATTTCACACATCTCTATTATTAACGTATGCTGCTTTGTTTCCGTATTTATATTTGTCACATTTGAAAGGAATAAAATAGAATTTAAAAGAAGATCCTCACTCCCAAATGATCACAAACCACAAAGAAGTCATGCAAAGATTATTGGAAAAACTGACAAGAGGGAATTAAGTGCTGGCTTTGAAAATGGGGGTTTTTTGTAACCAAGGGCACTGTCACTGTTAACCAACAGAATCACTGTGGGACTGGCTGAAATCATGTTTGGGGCACTTACCCTCAGACGGAGAGAAGCACATGGACCTTGCCTCTCTAAATTTGCTGTCTTAAAAGGCAGGAAGGATCAACAACTTTCTCAGGCTTCTCTTGCTTGAAAACCCTGGCATGCTCAACTGGCAGTTCAAAGAGGCAGTGTCTAGGTGCCTCTGTACAGGTGCATCTGCAGCCTGATTCCTCTGGAGACAGACGTAGTCACAGAAATATATTGCTAAAGCTTAGCCGAATGCAGCATATGAGACCCAACTGTACAGTAGGCGCTAGATAACATGCAATCATGGCCTCCTACTGCAGCAAATTCTACATAAACCCAGGCCTTTGAAAGAGAAGTAGTAAAAAAAAAATGTGTTTTTCTCATTCCTTATCTCTACTTACTCCATTTTACCTAAGGCTGGCTATTAGCTCAGCTGGTGATGTCACTTACTTCACTGGAACCTGTTATCATGAAAGATTTCTCACAGGATTTTCTATTCTGTTAGCCTTGCACTTTGTACAATGTTGTATTTCATTCCATTAGATAAAGGGTTAAGCAATTCACGTTTTATCCATATAGACTAAGTTATACTCCCTGTGGGTAGCTGGCTTCCTATTGGCTAGAACAATGACCTTGGCAACAGACAAAAATGATGCATTGTTGCAATAAATATTATAGCTTGCACCTGTTTCTAATTAAGTCTGCCAAACAATTTCAGACATACTGAAAAGAGAAATGTGTTGGCTTCTAATCGGGTGTTCTTTGCTGTTTGATCTGGATTATTCAGCCCCCCACATGACCTCGCCTTCTTGATTCTTGTTTTTCTTTTCAGACTTGTAGAAAGCGCTAGATTGAAAGAAGTCTTCTCAAAGAGGAACATCTCTGCCTAAAATCACTTGTAACTAAACCCCTGAAAATTAATGGATTTACACCAAGGCTCAGAGTAGTTTATGGCATGATACCTCAGAAATCTCCAATATGGCTGCTTGGTTTCATAGGCCTGTTGTGGTTGTCTTCTCTTCCTCCTCCTCCTCCTCTCTTCTCTCTTTTGAACTTCAGAGCTCAAAACATTCTCTAGCTATTAGCAATCAGGATCAGGCTGACAGGGAGGCTAGAGGTTTTCGCAACTGGACTTCAACATGTTGGGGAAATAGTTCAGGAAGGATTTTACTGCTGACACTCAACAAAAAATTGTAAATGGAGCAGTGGTCACATTCATATTTCAGACTGAACAATACCTTGGGAAGATTCTGGCAGTTGTTGCCTATCAGAGCAATTGCTTTAGGGCAGGTATAGACTCAGGAAGAGAACACTGAAGGCTTCACAGACAGGTCATCGTTTGCAGTTCAGCATCACACTTTTCACTCACTATATTGATTCTCAAGTTCATCTCCCACTGAAAGTGCTTCTTGGTGAAACGAGCGTTTTGTTTCTTGCACATCTACCTACCCAAGCTGTGCACAGTTTGCATAGATTTAACACCTGCGCTGTGATCTAGCTCTGTGGACAAATGCAAACATATGTGGCAAATGTTGACAATGTTTTCCTTAACACAAGAAGTAAAGAAATAAGGAATTACTATTATCTCAATTTTCTAAATGGGGACTGGAAGCCACAGCTCAGCCAACACTTTTGGCTGTCAATGACAGAAATAGTCCAGTCCCTTCAGTCCCTATGGGGTTCCTTTTCTCACGCTGGGATAAGCATTTGTGCATCTGTATTTTGGAACTGATTGAGGAACTTATCCATCTGAAAACTAATCCAGGGAGAAAAAAAAAAAAAGGTTTTATTTCAGCCACATCAACTTCCTGGTTTTGGTTTCCACACAGCCTGGCAGGACAGGACTGAACAGCTAGGACAGAGGGAGTGCAAGGCAACATTTTTTGGGTGGAATTGCATGAAATCACAGAATAAACAAGTAGTGATGTCAAGAAGACAATGGAGGTTTCCAGAATCCACAGATGCCTTTCTCTGTTGTTAATGTCATCAACCTCACAATCTAGCAAAGATTTGCTAGTTGTGTACCAATCCTCTGACCCACCCAAAGTTTCTCACATGTAGACAATGTATCTCAGAAGTATCATGTTGGTGGAATTAAATGACTCTCTGCTCAGTTAAAAATTAATTATTTGGGGGTGGAGGTTGCAAGGCGATTATTTTAGTAGCCATACTAATGAAGGTAGGATCAGACAGGTTAAAAATAAGCCTAGACACAAAGAAGATATGGTGAGGGAAGAGAATAGCTTAGGCTGTATGGTGTGATGAAGCCCTGCATCATTATTACGGCAAGAGTTCAGGAGGAGAGACAGAACTACAGAGATATTTCACAGGGTTAGCACATCTTTCTCGGTCTGATACACTCTCTCTTTTCCACTTTTCCCTTGATGGCAGGTAATAAAATGCCTGCTGGTACCCCCCATGACTGGAGGTACCCAGAGTGGTTCAGCCCATCGTGAGTGCTATGCCAATCATTTAACAATTCCCACAGCTGCCTTTGTGAGAAGCCTCTCTCTTAAGCCTCTGGTTTAAGAATTTAGAGTAATCATGTAAAAATGATACCCCTGTGCTCTATGATCCGCTGAATCTCACTAATGCCGGATCCCAGAAGAGGGCTTATTAATGAAAAGATGCAATGCCTCTCTCTCTGCTCATGTTTCACATGAATATCTCTCATGGATTCGGCAGTAAACCTTACTGCTGATAAAGTAAGTATAATGAACCTCTGTGCTCCACAAGAATGAAATCTCGGACTGATGAAGTAGTTACCTGCTCTACTTTCCAGCACAATGGCAGGCTTGAGAGGTACAAGGAGAAGTACTCGGCTGCTATGAGAATAGCGGTGCAGTATCGCAACCTCCTAAATCTTGGGTCTGATTTGCTAGCAATGCCTTTGGCTGTGTGAAAGATCAAGAGTTTGGAAGGGAGCGGTTTGTAATTAGCTGAGAGAAATGAAATTATGCTTTATTGTAAATCACTGAGTCAACAGAATAAAGGAGGTTTTTAAAGGGACAGCAACACCTTGAGGCTACTCTGTGTCCTTTCAACATTACACAGTAGTCAAAAATCCAGTCAACTCTTGCCAGTTAGCTAGCTTTTCAGAAAGGACGAGCACCAAGTAATCTGCAAACTGCAGGATCCTGCCACTTCCAGCCCCTGACATCTAACGAATTTTCAAGAAAGCACTAAAAATACTTTCAAGTATTGCCTCTGTCCTGAAGCTCCTTTGCTAATGGCAGCAGATTTTGCCATCATGAGTTTCAAATTGTTATAAATCCTTTTGCAGTAGCTGTTTGAAAACGAACAAACAAACCCCCCATAATACCAAGAAGATAGGCTGATTCCATGTCTATCCATGGGAAAAGAAAGCAAATTACTACCCAGAAAGCACCGTGAGGCTAAGAGAAGGAACAGGTAAAACATTGCAGCAGTGCAGTCAGTCTCTACATTTATCTGAGGCCCTCTGTGATTCATGTTTTCCATTAAAAGGAACACATGCCTTACAAATTACCCCTAATCTTAGCATCAGTAGGATGGTATAGGACAAGCAACAACAGTCTGGAAGGTGTCACTCTGGAGTATCCCAAAATGATCACAGAGACTAGCTTTAAGTCCAACAACCAGACTATATCTGCTCAGTGCATCACTGATACCTGGATCATGACTCATCTTTACAAAGCCAGCCCCATGTAACCAAATCCAAACTTCTCAAACCTTTGTGAGGTGCAAATCTGAATATGGAAAACTATCGCAGAGATCGCAGTGCTGAAGAGTGAATATAATCCCATCTCAAACATTGGTTATTATCCTCTGCAGGTCTATTCAACGATTTAAACAAGCCATGAAAATGTTAGCATCATCCCTTACTTCAAGGGAATTCTCCGGTTAGAGGGAATTCAAACACCCTGAAACTCAGTGGAACCTTAAACCAGGGGGCGCTTTTCATATTAGCAGCTTGGGTATAACTCCTGGTATTATTAATACCTAAATGCCCCATATGTTGTCTTTACAGAGGAAGGCAGTCACACCACCTTTATATGTGTGCTTTCTTCCCTTTGCTTTTATATTTCTTCAACACACAAAATGTACTTAACTCACTTCTTATTGAATGAAGGATTAGTATTATTTTCCTTCCTCCAGTGAACTTTGTTTCACTTCATCCTGCATATATTTTGCTAGGCTGTATTCTCCTGCCAGCACACCACTGTTCAGCAAACTACCAAACTTAAGGCCAGCCAGCTAATACAGTGATACCTTTTTACTCACAAGGAGTGTTTCTGTAGTCATGGTTGTGCTTGTGCTATGAATGACAGCTTACACCAAGCACAAAATGCACTTCCAGAAGCTTTGCTGAGCTGGGACAGAACTAAAGCAGCTTCAAACTGCCAAGACATTTGAAACATCTAGCGGAAGACACATTTTGAAAGGTAGCCTGCTACCTAGCTACTCTGCTAGCATAAATGTTGACCAGGGACTGTGAAGGGAGCTACTTCCCCATCCTCCCTTTACTGTGCTGCTGTATCTCATGTTGAGCTAGACTGGGAGCGCTCGGAAAAATGCCCTGCTTTGGGTCCTGTAAAAATTAGTATAAAACAAATAGGTAACAAATTTGTAATGGCTCTGTATAAGGTTTACAGTCTCTTTTCTGTTGTTAAGATTGGTTATGTTGCCCAGTAGGAAAGCAAGTAGAAAAGAAGGGTATCTTTACAACTCACTATGCTCTTGGAAGACCAGATTGGAAGTTCCTGTTCACATCACTGCAGCAATGCAGACCTCTCTGGTAGATATATTTTCTTCTTCTTGTGGAATTATACAAGTCCTGCTAGGTAGTTACTCTCTTTGTTCCTGTGAGCCAAGCTAGTTGCAAGACCATGCTATGCCATGCTTATAACCTTGCACTAAAAAGGAAGAGATTACAAAGGGGGCAAAATACCCTAGAGGGTTCCCCTTCATCAGAACCTTCCCTGTCAGTTTGCCTTCTCATTTCCCTAGCTCTTGTCTGATTATTAGTGTACTGACAGAATAAAAATAACCTCATATTCCTACATGAATCATAAATAAAACCCTTTTATTTCATCACAGAGGTTGGCAGGTTTATAGTCCTTTGCAATGCATGCACGATGTGAATGACATACCTTTAATTTTGCTGACAAGCTTGTCGGGGTCCTAATGAAAAAGAGTGAAAAGTGGGTGACTTCTCTAAAGGTTTAGCAGTTGCTTTTCGGTGAGGATATATATTTCACCTTGCCACTGTAATCAAGGAGCCAACTGATCTTGGTAATGAACTCTTCAATTACAGTCCACTTCTGACTCTTCAAGAATGCCTAGGCAACAATACCACAGTGATTATTGCTGATATTACAGATTAAAGCAACCTGGGGGAAAAAAGGAGGGGGGAAAGAAAAAAGAAAGCCTGAGCAGTGTCCTTGCTAGAACTTCAGGTATCAGGGTGCATCAGCAATGAACCAAAAAGAGTGATCAAATTCCAGATTTTGGACAGCTAGATTTTATATTGTTGTTGTACACCAGACAATAATAAAATCACTACTGTCACCTGTATTTTGACATTATGTATTCCTCCCCATTTGTTCAGTATGGTAAAGGCTATCTTGGGACAGTCCCAGAAAAAAGAAAAGGATAATGCAAAGTATTTCTTTTGGTGTCTCTGGCAAGCAAGTTTCCTGATAAAGCTTGCACAAAGGAAGAATAGTCCAGGAACACAGAAAATGGACACAGTACAATCAGAAAACCTTTCCTATTTCCAGTCTTTCATAGGGTGAAAAGTTTAATTGCTCGCAAAGAGGGAGGCAAATAGTTAAAAATATTTAGCAGTGATGAAAATGCTTTCCCCTTCTTCAACACATTCCTTCTTATTTCTACTTTCCTTTTATTTTCTCCTATTTTGCTCATGTAAAACTCATGAAGAATACTGGCCCCTAAGTTTACTTTCTGACCACAAACAAACTGTCAAAGCCACAAGCCTTTTCCCTTTCATAAAAGAAGTCCTGCTCTTTTGGAAATGTCCCAGGTCTTCATTTAATAATTTGGAAAAAGATTAAGGGAATAAGACAGCTTTATTTGATATCTTGGAGCTTATCCTTTGTTTTGCTGGTGATTCCCGTCTTCAGCAACAACTCGTCAGAGAAAGTCTGGGATTTGGCAAGTTACCCCTGCCTGATGCTGTTCTTTTTGGTTTTTGTTTGAGTTTTGGTGGGGGGTTTAGAGGTGGGGCTGCTGAGAGAGAAAATGAGACTTAACTGAGGTCATCTGACTGGAGAAAGAAGCAGGGGTTGTGTGTGCAGGATTGCGTTTACATGGGGAGGTGGGGCAGAAAAAGGAAAAAAATCACGGACAGTGAATTCCAGATCGCTATCTTGTCAGGATTTTACAAGATTCCAGAGCTGCACTTTTAATTTTCATTACTTTCCATTTTCCTTTGATAAGCTCAGAAGCAGTATCTAATTTTATTAGGTGCTTTTCATTAAACATGGATATCTTCCTTCCTCAAGGGATTCCCTAGCCACAAAAACATCAGGTTCTGTGAAACATTAGCTAATCCCAGTTAGAGTTACTTGACCCTATCAAGCTAAGAAATAAATTTTACTCTTCATGAGAGTCCTACTGTTTACACTCCAGACAAAATTCTTAGATCTCAAAGTTTTCAGAGGAAAAACATTTTTCATAATGCCAGAAAACTGGCCTTAAAGACCTGGGCCATACAAGCCTGAAACTGTTTCTTGTTTCAAGTTAAATACGTTGACAGACTTCCTCTTGACTGCGGCTGACACCAGTGCCTGATTTTCTTGGCATAAAATCCAAATGGGTAACTGTAGGAGCCATTACTGGCAACATCCAGTCCTATACTCTACACATCACTACTTCTTGCCCTCAACCTTCTCACATGTGGCTGCACACAGAGGGAGACTGCCAAGAGCCAAAGCACTTCTCCCTGTTCAGTGCAGACAACATACACTTCAATAAG
Organism: Harpia harpyja; assembly: GCF_026419915.1. NCBI lineage: Eukaryota > Metazoa > Chordata > Aves > Accipitriformes > Accipitridae > Harpia > Harpia harpyja. The sequence goes on along the minus strand of NC_068943.1, from coordinate 51,421,421 downwards.
AGGCTCAAAGTTTGGTGAACCTCTTACAGCAAGTGTTTGCGTGGTGCATGACCATGCAAGCCATAGTGGCACGGCCGGGTGAGCAAAGCAGGAGCGGGCAAGTGGGAAGCTGTTGCTAGCAGCCAACAACACAGCACATGGGAAATGCAGAAAATTTGGGGATGCATTCAGAGCTGACAAGAGAGCAAAGCACATGCTTCAAACCCAAAGGGCTGGAACCTTTCCAAAGCTGTTTTGCTCCACTCTAACACATTTAACAGTTAGAATCATCCCAGGCATATTAGCTTGTTACATTAAAAGTATACTGTGTCACACCATGTTTTAAAACACAGCATAGTTTATTTGAAAGGTGAAATGGGATGTGTTTTGTACTTACTTAGTGCCTTGCTCAATCAGCATAACCCCAGTGCTTCGGAAAAGAGGGGATCAGGCACTTTGGCTGTAGTGGTGTTACTTGTCCAGCTGTTTGCAATGAAAGGTCTTGCCAGAAAAGGTTAAGAAAAGACTCATATACTCCAAAATTATCAGTTTGTTATCACTATTAATACTACTTTATAGTACTTAACATGCTACTTTTCATCTTCAAAGCACTTTGCAAATATTAATTAATCCTTGCAATCTGCCTGTGGGGTAAGCAAATGCTGTTGCTCCCAGCAGTTGAGTCACAGGGTTAACTGACTTGCCCAAGTCTAGAGGGTCAGGATCAGCCTCCGCACATCCTGCTCTGATGCTCAAAATACTTAAGAACAGTGTTTCCCCTTCTCTTGATGGGATGGTGGATGTGCACTGCTTTTATACATGAGATATTTTCTTAAAGCACTGGCTTGAACTGATAACTGCAACTTCAGCTGCTTGAACAAGGCTGCAGTTTTCTCCCTTCCCACATATTTCTGCATTGATGCAAGACGTGGACAATTATCACCTGATAATTAAAGGACTAGGTTCATAGAGGAGTTCCTAGCTGATTTCTAAAACTACTCCCCAAACTCTGCTTTGCAGCAGAGAATTGTGTATGTGTGCACAAAAGTGATCAGAGAGTCACAGCTTAAAGAAGCAGCAGACTTCTTTAAAGATTTAACAGGCCAGCATAACTTGAGACATAACTAAAATGAAGTGTTTAACTGAAAGCAGCTGGCACGTTTGTGTGGACTGGTTAGCCTAATGTTTGTTCTTTTCACTTGTGGGTTTAGGTTTGTTTGGTTTGTTTTCAAACAACTTGCAATACTCTTAAGTGCTAACAAACTAACAAAGGTTTAGGGGAAAGAAGGACAGGCCCATGATGTGGTTTTGTTTGTCCATGCTTCTTTGAGTTGGTAAATCACACTGCATTGCTTTATTGAGTGTCCCTTTAGGAGTATATTGGAAAAAATTCTATCTGCCACAATTAATACAGTGCCTAGTGCATCATGCGGCGCAACCCTGGCGTTGAAACTCAGCGTTCTCTGGGAGTCCTTTGGTCCCACACTGGATGCCAGAAAGGATAGTAGCTGTGACATGCGATACAGCTGCTGATAAATGATGGTGATAATGCAGAACAAAAAGGCTAATGAGTTCTCTCCAACACCACACTACTTTCATGAAATGAATGTGATGATGACCCTGTTTGCTACTTTTTTTTTTTTTTTTTGGCTAGTGAGTTACTTATCCCTTTACCTGCATGTTAGTTTTATCTTCTATGTACAATGCTATGGAAAGACAGTCAAAATCAATGTCAGCTTCTCCCTTAACATTTAAACTATAAAAGAGCCTTTGAAGGTAGAGTAAACCAAAGAGGCCAGTAACTAATTATAACCCATTGTACTGGACTTCGAGGAATAATGAATAGAAGCTATTGCCCGTGCACTTATCAGAGTGCTTTGCAAAGACAGTGGTGCCTTTGTGGGAGAGGGAGATCCCTTCACTGGACCAGAGAGAGAAGAAATGGAATTGTTAATGTATGTAAGAGGCAGGAGGATTTCTATGGTACTATTTCATTGCAGAGGCAGAAGGTAGCAGAGCCAATCATGAAAAGCGTAAAGGTGTGAAGGCACAAAGATGGAGAGTTGATTAAAAGCACCATGGGGAGAGTGAGTGAACAAATCAATGGTAATGATGGAATTATGCCTGAGTGGAACCCAGTAGTCTACGGTGTCCTGGCGCCTTGGTGCTGGGGATTACACATTGTGAGGAGCAGAGCCGAACGTCTGTCCAGCCTGTCGGCACTCAGACATACACTGATTGATGGGATGAGTTACACTACAAAACTGGGTGAGGTCTGTTGAGGAAAGACCAAACTCAACGTAAGCACCTCTGCACCCCAGTGAGATGTGACGGCTGAATCCTGTCCAACCAGGAGCTAGGGTGGAGGAGCAGTGGTGTCGAGAGAGATGCCAGTCACGGCTGTCTCATCTGGGGGAGTTGGACAAGGCTCATCTGGGGAAGCGGAAGCACAAAGGAAGGAAGAAAAGGTAAAAGATTAAAGAAGGGTGCCTGAGGGTGCTCGATGAGGTTAGAGGTAGCACCTGGCAGGGAGGCAGGAGAGTGGAGCCGTGGAGGCTCACAGCGGTGGGGGAGAGATGAGCAGTGGTGGCACTGGTGGCTGTGTGGGACAGCAAGGCAGGGGCTCAGAGGTGCAGGCAGGAGCTGAGGGAGCACACATCAGAGCTGGCTGCGAAGGCACTGAGAGAAAGGCCTGGAGCAGCTTGGAAGGAGGGAAGAGAGGATTGGAGCAGCCAGCAAGATCAGTGTGGGACTGGCTCTAGCTGGGGCAGCAGTGGCTTAGGGTTGCCGGTGCTTACTGGCACTTGCTGAGCTTGCTGCGTGCTTACAGCCACCACCACATTAAGCACGTTAGTATCGAAAGTACAAGAGAAGCTGTCTTAACAGTAATACTTCTATGAGCAAGCAGTCTTACACAAATATGGCTTTAGTTCCCTTCTCCTTTACTATTTTAGGGATTCCTTTACTAGTGTGAGGCATACAACTTTATGTACCTATATATCCCAGTTTCCCCTATCACTATGGCACCAGGACCACTAATCTTACCTGGTTTTGTGGTTAGTGACCTGAGGAGGAAGGGCCTGGGGCCATTTTGCCTGCCCCAAGTTGGTCATACAGTGTTGCCACAAGGGCAATTGTGATGGGTGGAAGGATGAGTAAATAGATAGTGCCTGTCAGGATACACAGAGAGTGCTGAGGTCTATCCATAAGTGATAAAATCACAAGTATGACTGTGCCATAACACTAAGCAACCCAGAGATTTTCTCTCCGATGGCATTAGCCACACTGTCCCAGAGCCAACTGTAGAGGCAGCACTGCCTGTACGAGGAATGCAAGGGTACAGTTTGACCTCAGGCCTCGCCTAACAGGTGATCCTCCCACGCCACGGTGCCAGAGCCAGACCTTTAGCAAATACAGCGAAGCCATACCTGGCCTTTTGGCATGAACTCATGGTGAAATAATTGAAAGCTAATCATTTTCAAAATCAAATATTTGCCAAGTGGTGAAACTGGCTGCTGCAGCCAGAGGGAAGCTGTTCCTAGGTGGCTTCAGTCAGCTCAGATCCTGCATGCCACTGAGACCACTGTGGTAGCCTCAATTAAGAGACCTTCAGATTGCTGGAGTCCAGTTGTGCTCTCAGCAGTCAGGCCAGCAGGGTAGGAGAGAGCAAATTTTAGTCGTCCAGAGCCCTGATCTCCAGAAATAAAATTATCAAAAGGAAAAGATAAAGATTCACAAGTAGAAAATGCACAGATTCTTTCCAAATGGTCTTAATGAAGATGACTTTAGTATGGATAGTTAAAAGATCCCATATGTTAGCTTCCTACAGTCGAGTATGTGTCTCTTACACAGGATCAAGCCCGAGCACAAACTAATAAACCACCCATGAAGAGAGGAGCTCAATATCAGAAAGCAAGAAGCTGGTGTTCGGCCACATCTTTGCTCTTTCCCAGTAGTAGCAGGTAAAAAGCCTGAAAGTATAAGGCTCAGAATTGGGCTTGAGCATGTGTCCCTGGATGGGCCCATTCTCCAGATATGTTTTTTTCACTCTTGAAAGCAGCAAGCACCAGAAATTGGAGAGGGAGTTCTAGACATGGCACAATTATTAAATGTAAATACAACACATTCCAGTACAGACCCTTCACTGAAACAAGCCCTAGAGCAAAGCTATCTCTTCCTGTTGATGACAATGCAAAGGACTTCAGCATAATAGTATTTACTCAGTTAAATGAGAGCTGTAATGCACTTCAGCCTTAGAAACAAAACTTGAACTATTTAAGTGTACCATTTTCAAACCTGAGGATTTATTTGCATGTGGCTGTTGACTTCAGTGGGAGTCACTGCTGCAACCAAATGCATTGCTCTGAAAACCTTCTCAACAGGTGAAAAGGCTGTGTTACATATAACAGAAAATGATGCCCTTTTGCTTTACGCTCAAGCAGAACTCAGAGCAAGGAAGTGCAGACTTAGTTTAGATACAAATAGAAGCAAAAATATATTTTGTCTTTGCAGGTTTCAACTTCCCAGAGTCAAACTAGTCCTAGAAACACAGGGACAATCTGATTGGGCTTCTTGTCCAGTCAAAAACTGTACATTAGAGATATCCCAATCAAATTCCATGAGATTCACAGTTTAGCACTATCTAGGACTCAGGAGTTGAGCTTCAGACCCATTTGGCCATTGCTCAACTCAGTTGCCTTATGCAAGTTACTCCACTATCTTTTACCTCGCTTCCCTTCAGTAAATTGGGAATAAATATATTCATCTTCTTGGAGATCACTGGATGAGAATTAAGTGTTATTATTAGGTACACTCACTAAATGGGTGATGCTAATGTGGTAAGTAACATGTCTTGTCTAGCACAGAGCATTTTTTTTGCACATGGGGGTGTTGGGAAGTTTTAATAAGCACCTTGACTTTTGCCTTCATACTGGTGAGAGTCACCCACTTGCTTAAAAAGTCTTTTGCTATTTATTTTTTAAAATATATGATTGACCCTTTCAGCCTAGCCTTCTTAAGCTTTTCAACACAGAAACAGAGTATGCACTTTTAGCTCATATGGTCACATTTGTTCCAACCTCAAGTCCCCCCACCCTGAGAAACTAATCTTTCCCAGGATGAAGTTTTCTTTAAAAATATGATGTGGTAATCCTCTTTCTAATAAAGACTATACAACTGCCTTAATCTTTACCCGTGTATGGAAGGCACTTGAGAAAACCTTTGTTTTTGTAGATCTAGCAACTTTAGAAGACAGGAATCAGTAAACAGCGGGCTAATCATTCGATCTCCATTGACAAGCAGTGAAGGAGTTAATTATCTGCTTCTTTTCACTAATTCTGTTGCAGAGCTCGGTTGTGCATATTAAATGTCCAAGTTACCAGATTCAAAGAAAAACTTGATCTCAATTTGGCTACATATTACAAGTGCCATTCCCTGTTGTCTTACCTAGCACTGTTAATTACATACATTTAGCCTTCTATTGGAGAATAATTTAGCTTCAGATTGAAAAGAAACAGCCCTGGCCTTGGTTATTTTGGCATAGAAGTCTCCAGTATGACTCTGTTTTCTAAGCAGACATTAATGATTCTAAAACTAATATTCATTGTTTGAAGAGGCATAGCAGCCTTGGCATTTACTTAACCTTTTGTCTCATGTATGAGACTGAGTCAGCCTAAATCCTTTTCTTAATTAATATCTATTCTTTTTTTTTCTGTCCCACATTATTTATTAAACAATTTGCATGCAACAATTAGAGTTGAGAGATTAGAAAAAAAACACTCTATGAGCAAGCTCACTTAGTACAACAAGAACTATGAAACTGGTCCTCCAGCTCAAACAAAGCTCTGAGCATGAATGAGATGGGAAGAGGCCGTAAGTAAGGTCAGGTAAAAAAAATTGAAACCCAAGTCCCACCATTCACCTGTTAGCCCTAACATTAAGCTATTCCCTACTAAAAAAATAATAATTCTAGAGGGAAAGAGACAAAATACTACTGTAAAAGCATAAAACCCAGGGATTTGACACCTGTAGTGAATGTCAGTGACGATAGTTATTATTGTGAATAGTGCAAAGTACAATCACTGAACCTGTTTGCTTATTGCTGTGGTAGAAAGAAATTACCATTTCAGATTCCTGTAGTGTTTCACAGGACAGCTCTGTCTGCTCCATATGAACTGCCTTAACTGGAGCTCACCTACTTTTCCAGCATGTTTGTTTCTATATACTTCTTTGCACTTTTGTGATCACAACTACTTTGCACGCAAGACCCTTACGAATGTTCAGATCGACATGGAAAATGGCAAGGACACCTTTGGCAATGAAGATAAAAACATTCTGGTGTTGCATTACCGGTTGTATGACATTAACTAAGAACCGGATTGCAGCTGGTTCGCACGTAAATACACACAGAAGTAGAGACTTGAGCATCTTTCCTCACCTATTCTTCCAGCCAGTAGCTATGTGTAATCACAGATGCTTTGCTCAGCGGATTAACTGTCTGCAAGACAAGTGACTGAATCACCTTTTATATCTTACCAGGGCTGGATGACAAACCAGACCTACATGAAAAACTGTAATGCTCTCCAGACTTTGAAGTCATAAGTAACATGGATGTGATAATATGAGCCATATCTTGCACCCATTAGAAAACCCACAGGAATAAGATTCGTTCTAGGCATTGGCATCAATGTCATCCTAAATCTTATATTAGCCAGTGATCCTCAATCTCTAGTGCTCTTAGGATCTCCCTTCTAAAAGGCTTTAGGAGATCTCTGGGAACCAACAAAGCTCTTGACCCACATCTTTCACATGAACCTATAGAAAATGAACCCTCCTACCCATATGACAAGGTCCTAAGGGTCATATGCATGACTTGCTTCTTTGCAGGCGAGGAAGACATGGTGAAGAAACAAAGTGGGACCATTGCTTAGAAACCTTCCTGACAGCTGAACTGGACCACTGCCACTACCTCAGAGCTGATGCTTCCAAAAGAAACAGTCTAGCCCTAGGGATCCAGAAGTGTCATTTTCTTCAGAGCTAACTCACCAATGTGGCACTACTTTAAATATTATTTCAGGCATATAGTTCAGCAAGTAATTTCAGGGCATGAACTTAGACAGCAGGTTTTAAAATCCAAATGCATGTCTATAAACCCAACATATTAATAAGTTAACAGTTTTCAATAAGACATCAACATTTGCATGCATCTTCCTACTTGTTATGTGCAGTACTACATTTTTTAATGTTTCTTGGATGCTAGCCAGAGAGTCTGAGTCCCTAGTTAGTTCATCTATTACTTTCTTGCCACAATAGATCTGGGTCTTGGCCAAGTACTGGACTCATACTGCATACAAAAACACAGAATTGTCTCCCTTATCTATTGATAGTCTTTGCTTCCCAGGGAAGGGGAAAAAATATCATAAATTAAGATAAATAAGTAAATACATAAAAATCCAGCACTAACTTTAGTAGAAGTATTTTTAGCATCTTTTAACACTATGTGTAATCAAAAGATTTCCTTATGTATTTATACTGCCTTAGTCTCCCAAGAGTCTAATTCATGACTACTCACCTGAACAGGAGAGGAAAATCTCTTCTTTAAACCCCTCCTGAAGGTCCTCAGGCTTTCCACAAGAGTGAGCAAGGTTACATGACCTGAAATAAAACAGGGGAGGAAGAGGCTTTGGTACCATTCTTCCTTTTTCAGTGTTTCTCAACCTATGGACTGTGGAAGGGTTTAAAGAGGCCATGAAGGGTGAGAGGTGGTCTCTGTTTCACATTTGACCTTGAAAATTTTTATCCGTTACTCAGGGCCTCTGGTGTCTTCCAAGGAAGACAGATGAACACAGAGGAGATGCCTTTTGAAAGAGTTTTGAAAACATTGTCCAGTGCAGCCCTAATGGCAATGAACATTTCCTTTTATTGTGTGTTTACGGTAGCAAACTAATACTTAAATTAACAAAGAGCAAGAAAAAAGGAATGAATGACGTAATGATCCTGGCTGTGGTTTTACAGCCACTTTAATCCACCAGAAGACTGAGCTGCCCTTGAGAGGACTGGTCCTGCCTGTCCACCCAGCCCTGATGGGATCATTTTTGCCCACTCGAAGACGTGCATTTGGTCAGAGAACTAACAGGCTAAAACATCATCTGACCCTAAAAACAACCCTCGATGATGCTGAGCACATGGAAACACAACACTCCTCAGAGCAGGTCAGGCAGGCATGAGGAGGTAGGGATGGGACGGGAAGACTGTGCCGTGCCCTTGGGTAACAGCCATGCTGACCACGCAACCACCATGAAACCTGAGTCAAGGACATGTGGGGCAAAGCCAAGAGCAGCAGGGGAGACGTCTCATCTTCACCCAGGCTGCAGCTAAAATCACAACCCAGTCCACATGGAGTATTTTGTTGTCAGTGTAACACTAATCACAGAAGTCCACTGGGTTGACTTGTAAAATTTTGCTAATAATATCAAGGTAGCTGACAAGTTAATAGAACACATGATTCCTGTACCTTCTGCCTGAGCTGTGTGAATATTTTTTCTGCTTAATTTGCCCAAACAAAGCATCAGTGCCTTAATTTCAGTTATTTCAGAAATTAGATACTCTTGAAGAATGAAAGGATGCTGTGTTTGAGAGGGGTAGCTTTTTTATGAAGACACGTAATTAATGGAAGCCATTAAAGATACTTGTAAAAATGATTCAGATTTTTATATATGATGACTAACTAACCTATTATTGCTCTTCTTGGTCAGAGATTAATGGGAATTTCTTAAAGGATAAAGAATTATTTAACAAGCTACAGGATATGTATGGGCTTGGAATACACTCTGTGATAGTGTGAATAATAAGAAATGTGGCTGTTTATTTCCCTGACTAATGAAGCAAAGCTAAATTCAGAGATAGCAAGATGTCAAAAAAACCCAAACCCAAAACAAAAAAAAACAACAAAAACCTAACAAGGCAAGTGGATGTTTTTTACATGAATCTAAACATATACTTCAGTGAAAAAAATTACTGTTAAGAAATTCAGGTTCTCACGTGCTCTAACTCAAGGTGGTATAGGAACACACCAGCATGATCTGAAATGACTGACAAGAACCAAAGACTTTAGAGTTTAAAATCAGTTGCTGTTGAATATTCAACAGCTCCTTGGGAGGGGGGAGAGAGAGAGAGAGACTGCAAGGCAGAGACAACAAATCACTTTGCTCCTTGCAAGAGCTTCCCACAAAGGAATTTTCTTTACAAAGCAATAACAACAATGTATTTGGTCAAAGATTTCTATGCAAGGAAAACTGACTTCTAAGACCATGAGTAACAGAGTCACTTGATGATCCCCTTGATGATGGCACACAAGGACAGCTTTCATTTTTTCAACTCTTTTGGACTGTAAGTGACCTCAGAGTGTCTTGAAGCATCTTGTCCCCGCTGGGTTGAAAAGCACGTGCAAAGAGGGAGTAGAGCATCTCCAGGCCGACTTTGGCACTAACGGAAGAGAGCAGATAACATTTCAGGAGAGAAGGAAATGGAAAGCAAACCAGTTTCTCAGGCAGCTGAAAACAGTGTTTGGTTCTTTTCACAACTGATTTGCCAAGTATTTTCTTCAGTAAATGTTCTGAGCAACAAACTGCAACGATTCATTTGTCCAGGTGAAACAGTAATAGTTCCCTCTCTCTGGCTGAAACAAATAAACTTACTCTAGCTCTTTTCCAAAACGGATTCCAACCAAGCTAGGTAGTAGCAGTGACCCTTCTGCAGCTTGACACCCAATTATCTTCCCCCTCTCAGGGCTCATTGTTTTTTTTCCTTTAACTTTTTGAAGGCACACAAAGAATCGAATAACCTTTTCTCCGTGTACCTGGCTGCAGCCACATCACTGAAGGGGGTCCTTTCGACATTTTAAAGTACCTGAAGTGTATGACAACATGGCACTGCAGTCGAGAATCTCACCGGGGAACAGAATAAGAAGATTTATTTTATTTTTAATATTTGAAAGATTTCAAAAAGCATTCAACTGGATTTCTCACTAAGAGGATGAGTGAAGAGAATCCTTTGTAACTAAGCTGGGAGGCCCAAGTCTTTTATCCATTGTTACATAGTTTTTGCCCAGGGCAGAGTTAGGAAGGCCTGCAAGCCCCAGAAGCTTAATAAGGCGAGTACACTGGGTGGGCTTTTCTGCCATTGCCTAAGCTCCTCCCGAGGTAGGAGTTGTCAGAACCGAGCAGGTCCCACGCTCCATTTCAGCAAATGACAGAGATTATTTGGGAAGATCCTAGCAGCAGCGGTGCTCTCACAGAGATGAATCTACCCAGCCTGTCTGCAAATGCACACGCGTGTACATGCACACCCTCAGTACCAAGCCACCCGTATGTCTGCTTCCTTAATAAACCAGAAGCAAAACCATTCCACAGAAGATTAGTAGTGAATTGGCACTTGGATTAATCACTGTGCATCGGACTTTGCCAAGCTGCCTTTTCCTGTTGGCTTTTTCAAAATATTATACATGACTGGTTAGCTGAAGATACGTTATCTCTTTCAGGATAGATTGTGTAAAAGGAGGAAACTAGTTTAACTGTACTGCTAACACCTGTTTTCTGCCTTTTGAACTTCTTACATTTTTATGCAAAATCCCTACAACCTTGATGCAAATGAATTGGTGGGTTTTGATCAAAAGGACTTCGGTACATATTCCCTGACGTTGGTTCACAGCAGTGACAGATTCACCCATCTTTCCCACGGACGTTTGCGTCTGGCTGAAAGTGAGAACTTTCTTGAGTGATTCCCAAGTGCCAATAATGTGTGAAGGAGCTCAGAACCTGCGGAAGGACACCCAGGACACTTTCTTACCCCCCAGCCCCCCACAATCTTACTCTAGGACTTGGCCAACCTAGTTCACTACGAAACCATAAATATGCAAGATCTCTAGTGGTAAAATTTTGCTTGGCAGCATTTCATAGCACTTTTTGGTCTCTGTGAGATTTTCACTGTTAATACAGCCACAGAGGTGCATGAACTAGGAGCAGCAAAAGGCAGTTGACTACTCATGTCCATTTGTGCCTCAATCAATGTGTCAGAGTTCACCATGCAAAGTTGCTCTCAAATAAAAGGTGAAATAAAACAGCTTTTAAGTAATTAAGCAACTCTTTTCTGACTTGCTACAAAACTTGTGAGACCCTAATATAGCAGAAATTTTAAAGGCAAATGTCTTATGTATGAGTCCACCACCCAGAAGCAGGAGAATATGGAGTTTGTAAATAACAACGGCAATACAAGTAATGCCTATTTGCTTACTTGATCCTACTGAAATTAATGGTCTGTGGTTTAGGTATGTGTCAGTGCCATAAAGCAGGATACGCTTGGGGCCCAGGAAGTGTCTGCTTCATGTGTTAATGATGGAGTTATGGAGTGGCAGCAGCCATTTGATAGACAAAGTTGCAAAAGGATTTTTACTATATGCTCATTTTCATGCTCCAACAAAAAGCTGAAGAAATCCCTAGGTCAGACCTGGGGTCAAGGTTGAAATTTTTCTACAAAATTTGAAAGGGATCCAGCTAGAGATTTTCGAATGATGCCAACCCTGAGAAAACACAGGTCGCAAGCACAAATTGTGCCCCTCCTAGCACTTAGGTGTACTCTCACACAGAGGTGAATCTGAGTATGAAGAAAACTGTGTTTGACAAAATTATTGCCCCCGCCCAAGCCTCTTCTTCCTCCACTAAAGGCCCAGCTCTCCTTCTCTGGCCCCAGCATTCACATGGAGATGCTTGAATAACCCAAGAAAAAAGCATCATACTAAGGAGTTATATTTTAATGTTTATGCTATGGCTTTTTGTATAATAGGAATAATCGCTATTGCTTTGTAGTACACTTACAACAAATAGCTTTTGAGATTGCTCAAACACTTTAGCTCCACTTCAGCTCTTAATCAAACTCAGCAGCTGTTTATTGCAATTACACTATAAAGCAATAGACATTATCCCTTAACTAACTGTCTTATTAATATAGGTAGTTACACAGCTATTTCATAGTTACTCTTAAATAACTACTTTTAATTATTTTATTAACATAAATAACCATCTCAATAAATTTAAATTAAATGCATATGTGAGAAACGTAATTTAAAGCACTGCACAAAATTGCATCTGTTTACTAATGTTTAAATTGATGTTATTGTGTAATTCAATTAAAATGCAACTTCAATTTATTTCAATTTTTGATCACCATGGAACACCTAAGACACTAGAACTTCTTAAATATTGAAATGGGCACTGTCTGTTCTGTCTTCTGTTGCTATATTTTCTTTGCAATATTAGTTTGCTGTCAGGAGAATGAGATTTCTTTTTACCCACAAAAGTTATGATTTAATATCCCCATTTAGTTTTCTTTTCTTCCCATTCCCAGTCAAACCAACAGATGAAACTGGATTGCATTTTGCCTTCTAGTTTACCCGCACAACTCTGCTTTCAATGGAGAAAAGGATTTTATTTTCCTGTGCAACACTGGATCCTCCATGTCTTATGCCATTTGTTCTGGTACGATGAAGCTCTTTGCCTTCAGCTAAGGGGAAGGCAGCCATTGCCTGACCTGGCCAGAAATCCCCTTATTCTTCCTCATGGGGGCCAGTTTATTGTTCAGGGGCCTCATTCTACCCAAAAATCCTCCACTGCGGAGCGGGCAACACTTGTACAGTAGCTTTTATTCCACGGTGCCACTAATGAACATTTATTTGAAAAGGGACAACGGCACAGATTAGTGTATGCCACCTCTCATTTTGCAGAATGCTCTGCCCATCATACTGGCTTATTCAGATGCTCTTTTCCCCAGAGTCCTTGCTGTTGGGGATGAAACAAAAAATCTATCCTTATTCTGTTTTAGATTCCTCCCCTGAAGGATAAAGAGAAAAACACTTGCTGAAGAGCAAGGAGAAAAGGAGAGGGACTCCGTTCACAACTTGTTTGCCAAAGACAGGAGAACAGAAGATGTTAGAAAGCGCTGGGAGAAACTTAAAGTGGCAAATGTAAGTCAGGAATGGGGTGAAAATAAGGCTGGAAAATATAAAGGTGCAAAAGGAGGTGAAGAGGCCTCACATGCTTTCCTGCCAGCCATTTTCTTCTGCCACTCAAAACTTTTTGATTTAGTTCTATAGCTGGTGCAGGGACCTGTAAATGTGAACTGCTACCTCTCTGAAATCAAATCACAACAAACCTCCTCAAAAGTAACTGGGATGTATTGAAAAAAAGTGTTGAAGTCGGGAACATGTATAGCAAAATTTCTCTGAGGGTCTTGTTTGGGATCTCAGCAGCTTTTAAGCTCCAAAACTATGGAAATCAAGGCATATTTGGCTCTTGGATATCAGTCAATGTCAAAGATGTTACAGGAGAGCAACAAAGGGAAGAATTTGGACCATGAAATCCAACCTACTGATGGTGAATTCTGCTAACTAGCAAAGTCCATCCTATCTTCTGGCTGCTAATTAGAAGACACAATCTCCCTACCAGGAATCATTAAAGAATGGTGTTTCAATGCATGTACACACTTTCTATTAGGATGAAGGGTGCCTCAGTGACACCATGCCTATAGAGAAGTGGAATGTAGCTGGAGACAACAAAGATGAAAACAATGATTTATTTATTTTAATACTTCTATCCAAATGTAACAGGTAACATGAAGGGATAATTACAGGCTCCCTCAGAAAGGGGTTGCTGATGCTGTGATCTGGCAGACACACTAAGCTCCTCAGCAGACGAGCTCTTAAAAGTTTACAGGCTATGCCGGGCAAAGACATAGGCAATTCAGTACAAAGGGATTTTACAGAAAAAAATGTAGAAACTAAGAGTGAGGGAAGACATGTTTAAACTTCAGGTAACTGAGAGTTATCAGGGTTTGGATAATTGAAGTTCCAATGTATATTTGCCTACACTGTCGCTCACCTTTGAGCCCTACCTAGGCATCTTGACATTTATGTAGTCTGAAATCCTGAAAGCTCTGAGTTTAGACAACTAAATTGCTGCTTGTCAATTTAGTCTTGACTGAAAGACAGGTGTTTTGTTTCAGAGTAACACTCCTTTCAGACTCCTCTTTTCCCAAGCTCAGATTACTGAGCTAAGGAACTACCAAAAATGAAATAACTTACAAGCAGGCAAAGACATTTACATACCTTGAACAAAGGAATTCTTTGGGCAAAATAGGGATTTTAATTATTGCTTTTTTTTTTGCCATATGGGATCCTCAGCTCTAGCTTTCTGGTGGGAGCTGGAGGAGCTTGGAGGCTTTGAAGGTTCCTACATTTTTGGTAATGTGGTAGATCCCTTTGCTACTGCTATGCAGTTTCACAAGCTTGTTCTGCTGAATGCAAACTGCTCTCTGAACAAAACCCTGAACAAAAATCCAGCTGAGAACCTGAACCAGAATTCTCCAAAAATGTAATTCTGGAAGGGGGCACACAAAAAAGCCCACTACGCACACAGCAGTCAAACGCCAACAGTGCAAACAAGGAGTATCTGTTAGCTACCTGATGCCTACATCCTAACTTTACATCTAATTCAAAGTGGGTCATTATTATTGGGCCTTCATTATTATCCCTAATAAATGACTGAGATCCTTTCCGATAACAAAAAAAAAGCTCTCTTGGCACAACTTTGCACAGGCAACTTACACAGTCCAAGAGCTGCACATGCTGATGGTGCCATTGGGATCCCACATCCGACTGTGGCTACAGTTTTGTACTGTTAATGCAATGGAAAGTGAATCAGGGAGCCCAGAAAACAGCTCAGGCAGAACACAGCACCACCTGTCTGACCCCAAATTTAGCCTTCCTTTGAGATGCTACTGCCTGTGAGCAGCAGATGAGTCCATTACCATGAAGTGCCTCACTGCAGAAAGCAGCAGCGAGACCTATAGTGCACTGACCCAACCCTGCCTACATTCATGCTTTCTGATAATTCAGTTTTTCCTTTGTCCCTGCCTCTGTACCTGGGTGCTGATGCCCATACACTTCTGGCTTCTTGGCGTTGTGGCAGGGTTTGGACCTTAATTCCTTTGTTTATGCAATTAAGTGTGTTGAAGGCAACAGAATACAAGCTCTATCACATTGACCTGCCAATAACCTCAGCTCTGACCTGGAGGAGCTGTGTTCTGGCATAGGTTAAGGGTCTCATTTAATTTAGAACCTTAAGCTGGATTTGAACTGTAGCCCCAGAAGTGAAAAGCCAGTGGTTTTGTCTGGGAAGCCACATGGCTCTGATTTCCTGATTAGTATTTGTGACATCCCAGTATTGGAAAACCACGGAGATATTAACTGTGTGCTCTATTTTCTGCCCTTAATTATGGCCAGCTAGTCTGATTTTTCTTTTTTTTTTTTTTTTTTAAAGGATTTGAGTGACAAAGTGACTATGCATATCATTCCACATTTGAACTGTAAGACTTCAGTATTTCTACCTCTAGTGTGTAATTGGATCAGCTGCCAGTTACAGAAAGGAGCTGGGTGAGTATTAAGTGTGTGGAAAATGAAGAAGAGTCCAAGTGTGAAGGGGAGGAATAATTTGACAAAGCCTGCAGTGAGCTGTACGCGGTTTTCTCGTTTCAAAATGGAGTAGGTTTTGAAGCGCATGAGAAAAAACTGGCTTTGACTTATTAGCTTTGGTTCACAGAATGCTAGCCACAATCTTGGAATGACTCAAGACATATGGAAAGCCACAGTCCCTGCCCCAAGGAGCTTACAATACCGACATTATCATAACAAGGATGGCTGAGTGCCAAACTGAAAACCAGTCTGCTTTTATCTGACTTGCTAAAGCTGTGCCTTGATCAACCTTGTCAGGCAGTACACAAATCTACTACCATGGGCTTGGCATCACAGCAGGACTGGGGCTTAGTGTGTTCATGATATAGTGGTCCTCAAACCATTGCACCCAATTCTTTTCTGTAGGTCTCTACTGTAGCGCTTGCTTACTTTAATTTTGAGTTTCTCAAAGAAAGGAATGAAGCTAATGTAAGCATGAAACATTTTAAAATCTACTACAAAAATCCAAAGTAAGTCTCAGCCCTTTAAAAACGTGAGAAATAGATGAGTTCTCTGTCCAGTCAAAAAGTGAGAGTATTTCTCTCAGGACAAGAAAATTGCCTTGCCACTGAGTTCCTCATTAACCACAGTTATGGCAGGATCATCCAGACAGACAGACAGTTCCTAATCCAGTAAGTGTTCAACCATTTATACCTTTATAGAATACAAGCAAATCCCCTCAGATATGAATAGGCAGTTTATAGGTTTCTGGTCAAACGCTACTGGTGGGATAGAACAGCTGGATACTGAGTGGGTAGCCAGAACATCCTGCACTTTACATTTCAAAGTAACTCTAACATGCAACTCAGGACAACAGTCTGATCATGAGGTGACAAATTTAGGGGCTAAGGAGAGAGGACTGCAGCCTAAAATCAAAGAAAAGGTCACAACATCCAGAGTAGCTCATGAAAGAAGCAGAGAAATGGCAATTACCTGGAAATTCACAGACAGTTGTCCCTCAGCTGTAGAGATCCGCCATAAAATCCACCATGTTGATCTGTAAGGAATAAACAAGAAACATTCATTAGTGGCACAAACAAACATAGAGGATTACAAATATACCAAGTGGACTGACTGCCTAGTGGCAGCCAGGATACACATAGTATTGCCAAGAAGGTGAAGAGCAAAGAACAACTGAGCTTTGCTATCTCCCAACTCTAGGCTGCTCTAAGCTACACTTGGTGGTTTACTGCCCATAGGACCAAACTGATATTCTGGGATTTGGAAATTCTTCTGCTATGCCTTCAACAGCAGCCACTAATTGAGAGCAACAATGTCCAAAAGGGCCCCTGGGTTATGGTCATAGAGTCATATCCTTTCTCACTGGTATAAACGCTCTGCAGACAAGTCTATCAAGCAAAAACACCACAAAAAACCAACTCAAAATCATTTCTCTCTGACTCTCCAAGGGGGTTGGGCATTAAGACAGAATGCCTTACCTCAAAGGAAGTCAAGATTGGATCAGAACATCTCAGAGGGATAGAAAGGGAGAGAAGGCAAGAGGCAGTAGTGTAAAGGTTTTATCAGCATGAGTTTGGGATGACCACATTACTTACAGGTCACTGTGCTTTCCAGCTGACTAGCGACAGATGAAATAAGGAAGACAACGGTCTCTGGATTTCCAGGTAGCAGCTGCAGCTAAGTCTGTCTTTTCAGCTGCCCTTTTAGTCTGGAATATGCACGGCACTACTTAGAAAGCAGCTGACTTTGTATGCAAAAGGGAACCCACCGTGAGATCCCACTATCACCAAGCAAGCTCTAGAAGAATATCAAGACAATATTTGTGTTGTTAGAGGGAGGAAAACTTCAAATGCAAGGCACTTGGTTTTGCCTACAATTTGCATATTTCCAGTATTTCCTAATATTGAACTAGAGCAAGTAATTCAGAGATTCTTGTGGATCTCAGCCCATCTCCAGCAGGAATGCACCAGGAATGGGTTATCCTAATGTGAATCCACAACTGTTATGGCAGAAAACAGGCATAGTTCTTCATGTCTCATAGCAGCAGCCACAATACTGAGATTTTGTTATACAATAAAGACATTACAAATCTCATTTATTTATACTGGAGTGATGTCGTTCTGTCAGGTGCCGTACGAAGACTTTACCACAGACTGCTCGCATTTTTCAGAAGGTACCATCTAATCAGATACACACACAGAGATCCTGCAACTGAGTGGAAAATAATATTGCCATTCCTGACATTTCTCAAATTAGCAAGAGCTTATAATGAAGCTTTTGTAAGATGTCTCTTTCAAGGATTTGTGGGATACCTCTTTTGCCAGGAATGGATGCAGACGGGGTAACTGCCCTCCTGCTCTGTGCTTAATTCTCTCACCTCGTACTATGTTGCTTGTTTCCTGCACTCTGAGATCTCCTACTTGTGTTTGAACTCTCTGAATACTCTCTTCAGCTACGCACAAGGAGCCGGAGGCCTTGGTAACCTTCTACCCCAGTAGTTCTTTTCCTGCAGTCAGGAAATTATCTCTCTTTTTTGTTTTCTTTTTTATTTTTATTGCAAAGAACCAAGGGAATTCCCCCTTCCAGTGCCTGGCTTTATGCTGGGCCCTGATGGCAGTAATTGGTGACAGCAGCAAAAAAACCCCAAGCCACTCCACTCACAAACAAAAGTGTTTCATTTTGCATAGGGTTTTAAGTCAATATTTTGATAATTTCAGCTATTCCACATTCATATTGGTATTGAGATATCTAGAAAATTATGTATGCTTCAAGTAACTTCAGTAAGCGTCATGATATGCCTGCGTGAATGCTTATACATTTTTCCATTAAGAACTCAAATCAGATAAAATTCTGAGACTTGATTTTCAGCTGATATAAATCCATAAAGATAATGTAATTACTGGTATGCCAGTTTACACCTGCAAAATACCTTACACTGAAATATCTTGGCCCCTCTGTCTCTTTCACTCAAGCAGAGGGAATAGGTACCAGTAGGAGAAGGTTTCACGTCTCTGCCTCCCACTCTCTTCAGCGATGTGAGTTTGCATAAGGAGCTGGAGGCTGTAGCTGTCTTCTGCCCCAGCAGGTTTTCTTTTTCCTTCATTCAGGAAATTGTCTTTCTCTTTTTTTAACATAATCAACAAGGGAATTCCCCCTTCTGTTGTCCAGCTTTGAGAGAGGAGCCTGATTTGTGTTTTTAGCTAAAAATCCCCAAAAGTCATCAGAGGGCTCCCTGACTTTAGTGAGGCGGACCTTGCTGAAAAGCAGTGTTCCTGCTGTTTGCCAATGTCCTTCCTTGCCCAGTACTGCATTGCTGGCAGTGTCTGGGCAGTGCGAGCAGCTCGGGCCATCATGCCACAGTGCTCTGCCTCCCAGCACAGCTCTGTCACTCTGTGCACAGTGCTCGTGTCACGCTGTTTACAGAGTGTGACAGACCAGAGGAGAGCAGAGGTATGGTAAAAAGGGAACGGAGCCAGGCCCAGCAGCATTGGGAAAGCATCACCAGGGGTATCAGTCTCCGCAGGGCAGGGGGAAGCAGAGCTGAGGGCTGCGGAGGGGGATTAGAGAGAAAAAGTAAGTGGCACCTCTAATATGTCTTGCCAGGGTAGAGGAAGAAGAAAAGAAGTATGAGACAGACAAACAAGAGGAAAAACTGGTTTAGGAAAGAAGGGGAAAAATGCATGGAAAATATTGTAATAAAGGAACCCCATCAGTAGCAACAACTCAAGGAGAAAAGAGGACTGTTGGATAGCTGTACTACCATGAGTGAGAAAAGATAAACCAGATCTTTTCAAAGCATTAAAAAAAAAAACCAAAATGCATTTAAAAAATCTAGTGAGGAAAAAAAAAAGCCACATGACAAATAAAACAGAGAAAGAGGATTTCTGTGAGAACAAAAGCAGAGGTCAGTACCCTGTGGTCATTTCCTAAGAAAGGAGGAAGTAGAAGTGAAGGAAAACACCTAAATATAAAAGACTACTTATAAACAAATGACACACTGACTGCTACTCTATGATTTTTCTGAAAGTTTGCTATTAGCATATCTCCAAAGATAAATGCCTTAATATGATGTAGCTTTCTGTAGGCAGAAATGCACAAATGCAGCAAATCAGTTCTGCCAGGCAGACAGTGAAGTAACAAGAAATCATTTCTCCCCTATGCCACGTGGCACCGCTTTGGTCTATGCACATCCTGTCTCCAGCATAAACCCTTAGAAGAGGCACATGGCAGTGCAGTGGAGCAGGAGGATGTTTAGCAACACAGAGGATGAGAACACAAATGGATAACTATGTTGGGAGCCTAGAGCTTAATTCAAACAATAATTACACAGGTTGATTTCTGACCAAGGCTCCTCAATCTACATCCTGCTGCAGTCACTCTTTCTTTGTCACTTGGAAACCAGTTTGTCTAGGCAGAAAAAGTACTTCTGGATCATTCTTGCCAAGACCACCAAAACTGAAAATTGCCAAGTCTCCCCTGAGTGGCAATGACATCCATAAAAAGACTGGACGGGTGAGAGCATGTTCAGGAGCTGTTTGGTCTACTGCTGAGCCTGAGCTGGTGCTCTGTCACGATGGTAACCTCACACCATTCATTAAGCCCAGTAAGCTCAAGCTAATGTCTCAAATCACCTCCAGGGTGCCTTGGAGCACAGCTCCAAGCTCACCTCTCCATGGAGAGAGGAGCACCTGAGCCACCCCACCGACTTGAAGCCTGAAAGAGGAGCCACAGTAGGGATGTGCAGGCCCAATGCTGGGCAGGGATCGCTCCATGGCAGAAGGGTGGATGGGAAGAACTGAGCAAAGACTAAAGCCAGGCTTCATTTTGCAGACATTACTCAGGCCTTTCCCCTAGCTCCAAAGGGGTGGAGCAGATGCCCTACTCCATGGGAGGGAGGTAATTCCAGACTTGAGGCTTAAGACAATTTTGGTATGTAGAGTCTGTATTTTGAATGACAGAAGGAACCATTTTCCATGCTGGCCTAGTTTTAAAAGTGAAGAAGTATGGGGTGGCCCTCAGAATTTATGCAGAAGTTTGATGGGGTTAAAAGTTGTGCATACTGACATGTTTGCAAGCAGAGAAATACGTGCAACCAATCCTTAGGTGTTATACTGCATATGGGCAAATGCTGTTCTCACTTCCATCCCATCAGTAGGGTTATATGATTAACGTTAAAAATTTCAAAGGCAATATCCTGCCTATTGATCAGGGTCCCATTCTGGAAGGGATAGATTCAGACTGATACTGAAAGTTGATTTTGCAATATATATATGTACATTCACTTGCAACAAATAGTCCTTTGTTTATCAGTAAAATCCAGTTAGCTTCTGTGGTATCACACCAACATAAGTGAGGTGACAGTCTGGCCCCAAATCCTCAATTCCACAAACTCCCATATTGTGCTGCTACAAAGGCTGAGCAGATAGTGCCCAGATCCTGCAGTCTTTACTCAGACTTCAACTCACTGACTGTAATGGATGTATTACCTTAATTCGTGACAGCATCTTCACTAAGAGTGCTTCTGTACACATCTTTGCCAAAATAAATGTTTGTGGTTTGTTGTTTGTTTGTTTGTTTGTTTTGCTGGGGGTGGGAAAGAAGATGCAGATTAATTTTTTAAATAGAAAAAAGAAATCCACATCCTCTTTTTCTGAAACAGGCAGCTGAGAGACACAGAACAGCCTTTTTTTTGTCCCCCCCAACCTCTTGTTCTGTACACCACCCCAGTTCTAACCTTGCTTTGAGATTAACTGTCGATCTGAAGATTGACTGTGCTATCCTTAAGGCCAGACATTCTTTGGATTTGGTTATTATATCAAGGTGCATTTGTGCTTCTAAATGGGCAGCTGTACTGTAAATGGAACACAAAGGAGCAAAATTCAGCCTGTTCCAGCATGGGTCCAAAGCCCAGAGTGTCTGTGATGCTGTAGTCTTTTGTTTCAAATGCAGATAGATAAACTACAGCCTTTTTTCCATGATGGTTATAATGCAGAATATGAAAAACTCTTGGGATGGTTTAAGCTGCAGGGTATTCTCCCAGAGTTCTGTCCAAGAATAATCTAGTAAAAATGTGGACAGAGAACCATCGACCTCTGCTTTCCCCCGAACATATGCAGCTCTGATCAGTCTGGTATTTCAAGAAAAACAAGGTCCTGAACCCTAATCCTCAGACACATAACAAAGCGCACTTCACAGCTGTGATGCACAGCTACTATCAGCTCCGAGGCCTGAGTGGGTCCCAAGACAATGCCTCCTTTATCACCCAGAGGACAAATATCTAGACAGCAATATTTTCTGCTTGAATGCTTCAAGCATCTCTTGCAACTCCTGACTGAAAGAGAAAACTGAGCTGAGAGTGTTTGCTGAGTGATTATTTTAATTTACTACTTGATGTAAATCTAAATGAACTGACATCCAGCTTGAGATGGACAGAAAACAATCATTGTGAAAAAAGAAAGAAGGCTAATATTACAATATCATTTGAGTAGCACAGGTTTAGGCAACTTTAGCAGTGGCAATGTAATAGATAGTGAGGCAGGGTTTGCATTTCCTTTTCTTCACTCAATTACCATAATAAGTTCTGTAATTTTAGGGCTGTTTATTTATCAGGCGATGATAACAAAGACACTCAGAACACTGTGTCTGAATGCAATACTACAAAGCATCACAGTGTAAGCCCTCACATGCAGAGGGACTGCTGATTCTCACACACCTGATTATCCATGTGTATGTGTGCATACGTGTGTTCAGAAGCAACAATATTCCCCTTTTTGTTAATTGCTAAAACGGCACACGTTTTGCATCTGGCTTGAGGCAGAGGGAGGGAAAAGAGTAGAAAAGGAAGAAAACTTCCTGGTAAAGTTCTCTAGTGCTTTAAAAACCTGTCAAGGCACTCTGCTGAGCTTTCTCGTACGAACAATAGATTTGGGACCGGGCCTGCCTGCACCAGGGAGTCTGTCACTGCTGCTCTCTGATCCTGGTTTCCAACATTTGATGGCTGCGCGGTGTCACAGAACAGCTGGAAGAGAGGTACCCCAGCTGAGTGCATGAGATGGGGGGAAAAAAACAACAAACAAAAAGCAAAAGAAGAGATTTCTTTGTGAGGCAGACACACGCAACTGGGCTCTGCCAGAGTGAGACGTGTCACCTTGCGTCATGGCCTGTGATGCCTTGCACCAAGATGAACAGATACTACTGCCCCACAGGCCCCCCTTGTTCCCAGATGAGGACCAGGGAGAAGGTGCACCACATGCAACG
This sequence comes from Harpia harpyja, assembly GCF_026419915.1. Classification (NCBI taxonomy): domain Eukaryota; kingdom Metazoa; phylum Chordata; class Aves; order Accipitriformes; family Accipitridae; genus Harpia; species Harpia harpyja. The sequence goes on along the minus strand of NC_068943.1, from coordinate 51,398,665 downwards.
CAACCCCAGATGGAGGTCCAGCAAGAGCTCCCTCCCAGTGCAGCTCAGCAGTGGCTTCACCACCTCCGGCAGCTTCCAAAGGCATTTTTCCAGTGGGAGACCACCTCCTCAGGCCCCTCCGGGCACAGCATGCCACGGCGGCACCAACCGCCTGGAAGAGTGGGTAGGAGGCACGGGTAGCCCATTGCTCAAGTGCCTCCCTCTCAGCACATCAAAGAGCCATATTGCACCTCCAAGGCTGTCTGAATGCACCTGGGGCAACTTTTCGTTCCACCCTGAGATGCTTGGGTCAGTTTGGGGGGGATTTGTGGTTGGAAAGACTAATCCACATGCATAATTTCTTGCACATTGCCTTAAAAGTATGTACCTATTTGAAACAAAACTCACAGCGTAATGTTTCATTTTGCATGCACCAAAGATCAATGGAAAAGCTCACAATTGAATAAGAATAAAAGGAGTTGAATAAAGATGAAACTCGATGGGTTTCTAAGACTGCCATTCAACAGCCTCAAGCTTTTGGAAGAATACCATGCCCTCCTATTAAATGATTTGAACCACCACCTTAAAGAAATCTCTGCAGTTCCTTCTTAAATTCTACAGGATGCTCAAAAGCACGTTGGAAATATTTTTACTCTGTACCATAAGATGTTTTTCATCAGAGTAACATGCCTCTTAACCCATAGCCATATATTCAATTAAATTGCATGGGCATATGTGTGTTTATTTACATAATGTGTAAATGTATAGCTGGGTATATATAAACAAAAGGCTTTCATAACACAGAGGAACGCACATGGCGGTATAATTTGTGTATACGCACACTGTGTAACTGCAGCCGTTCATGTCAACACCATTCATCACCTGTATTCACCAAAATGGTGTCAGTAATGTTCCACGCGCTGCCTACAAGTTCACCACAATGATAATCTCCCTCCTCAATTAATTAAGGACAATTTAAATATTTTAAGTGAATTACATTAACATGACAAAACACTAAAATTTAAATTGTGGAGTTGTGAACAGGAAACCTGTGACAAAGTCCCTCTTTCAACACAGTCACATAGAAAAATTTTACAAATTGACAGTATACATTATGCGCAGCCTAACTGTGGACATTTTCTGACAAGCGCTTAAACAGAGAGACACAACAACGGCTCCAGTGTGAAAAAAGAATTATCTGTAGGGGACCAGTCCTCACTAAGGGCAACCTTGACAAGTCCAAGCATGCACCTGGATCAGCATTTAAAGTAACTCTGCCATACCAAAGTTGTTCATCATGAAGGTCTGTCTAAATTATTGTGGGTTTGCAATAGACCTTTATTAACTGCCCTTATGTAAAAATACCATCAAACCTACTAAAAAGAATATTTTTTAAATGCCCCTGTTAAATATTGCTTCAGTAAGAGGGTTACAAATACATGGCATGAAATGTTACAGATGGAAATTATTTTTTTATTAGTTCTGTGGGGCTACTTACAACAAATCTGAAATTTTACATTCAGGACTCAGATGGCAGCAAGATAACATTTTCCCTTGTAGGGACAAAATTCTGTAAGGAAGTTTTTAAGAAATCTAGCTTGTATTTATAGCCTTACCATACAGCTACTATGGATCTAGCACTCTTTTCACTGATGAAGTGTCTGATTAACACATACCATTATTGGGATTTGCAAATTAAAGGCTGGATCTTGCAACACTTATGTGAGTCAGCCTTAATCACATGAGTAGTCCCCAGCAGGAGTAAATGTTGTGGGATCGGGCCCTTCCAAAATGAGCAAAGCTTCATTAGCCCCTTCATGTGATTTTATAAATATGCATGCTCTAATGGAGTGTGATGATGTAGGTATATACAAACTCATGTTACTCATGAGAGTACTGCCAGAGATCTCAAAGAGATTTGGAACTTCCACAAATAACAATTAGGTTATGGTAAGATTGGTTGATGCCATACAAAAAATAATAGAGAGGAGAGAGTGACCTCTCCATTTTCCTCAGACTACTCCCTTACAATACAATAAACCACACTACAAATACTAATGCAGAAGGGTAGGTCTAGCTTCTGTTGCTTCGCCCATGCCAAGCACTCCTACTCAGACTGGAAGAAGTTGCCAAATGGGGTCCATACTTCTCAGTGTCTAAGAAAAATAATATTGCAGTTTAGCTGTAAAAAAGTATCTTCCTGACATGGCACTGTACGCCGAAGTTGATTGTGGATGTACCCAAGACAGCTGCAAACAAGCTTCTCAGCAGGGTAAATGACATCCCCCACCTGCTCTGAGCCACCACACTGGGCTGCTTTTGCCACCTGAGCTTCTGCAGGTGCCTCAGCGTTGGAGCATGTAGTGCAGCATAGATCTCCCTGCATAAGATCTGAAGGTGCACAAAGCTCCTGCTGCTCATTCTTCACTAAGCTCAACAATGCTTGGCATGTGATTTCATGCGGGGCTATTGCAGAGATGGTTATGACATCACAAAGACCGAGCAGAAACCACCTGAAAACCCAAAGAACTGATGAATTCCTCAGAGGCAGTTTTCCCACCAATGACCACTACCATAAGAAGTAGGGGAATGAGCATCCTTTCCCTGAGAGAAGAGGTATTGCTTACCCAGAAAGAATTTTTTTCTGGGGTGTCAACACTTTAACCTAAAGACCACACTGCATTGCCTGTTGGTAATTCTTAGCTGTAATTATGAAAACTATTGCAATTAAGTTATTCTAATTATGAAAATCTATTTCCTTTTAAAGATTTAAGAGCAACCTTTTTTTTATGAAAAAGAACACATAAAAACACTGAAATCCTTTGAATTCCTTCTCGTGCCACAGAATCTGAGCACAATTTATCTAGATAAGTTTTAATTATAGCCTTTCCAGAAAGACAGTACTCTGTATAAATAAAAAGAAATATAATTGATAAATGTAGTCAGATGGTACCAGGTTGTTTAAATAGACCATTAAGCTCAAAATGTCTAAAGTTAAATTAGATTGTATTCTCTTTCACCTAGGGCTTTTGTAAGGCACAACTGGCATGTATAGTCTTGTCCACATTAATTTTTACTGCCACGGTCAAAAAGCAGCATAAGTCTGAAGCTTGTGTAGAATTTTCTGCCTTTATTTGACGTGATCATAGTAGATGAATTAGCTCCCTTGGTGCAGAGAGTGAAAGAAGGTTAGTTGAGGGAAATAAGGAATTTTCAGAGGAAAGAAAAAGTTTGAGGGAAACATATGGTTTAAATGCTCTAGCCTATTTCAGATCAAGCTGAGAGAGTTGAGATCTGTTGGTTCAGAGATCCAGTTCACTGCACATTCCTACTGTGCCTGCCTACTAATTGCATCCCATGTTTGTCAATCAAATATTTGCAATTAACAAAAATATTCCCTTAAGAGACATATAACAGAGGCTGCTAAGGATACATTGCTTTGCTATTAGAGTCAGCTCAAAAAAAAAAAAAAAAGTCTTTAAAAATATTCTGATGATGATGACACTGCCAGACACTTCCAGTCAAAACATTAACAAGCAGAATAGGTGGCATGGGGGCTTTTCAAAGAGATTTTTTTCAAAGAAGAAAAACTTTGATCTTAGTGTTTCTGACCCATCCTCCACCTCTGATTCTTCAATCTACAAGTACGTATAGTGGTTTAATTTCACTCAGTGCATAACTTGCCTAAGGATAAACGTTGATCTAGATTTTTTTTATTTAACTCCAATTTAACTGATGCTCTAAAGCTGCCCTATCACTGCATAATGCACACTCACACAAGGTTTCTAAGCAGAAACTGAAGAAAGCAGACTAGAATAATATGAAATGCACAAGGTTCACAGGAAACATTAATTTGTAAATAGGTAGAAATGCCAGTAATTTGTTGGGAATTGAAGACCTCCTGTATGAAACAGTGAAGCTTAGCAGCTGTGCACTGCTGTTTTATAAATCAATATTACATCTGAAGGTGGTGTTTGAATGCTTGTATCATTGTGGTTTGAGTCAAACAAAGTTCTGTGATAAGAAATGATCAAACAAAACAAACAAAATCCCTTCCTTGTCTTGTCGGATAAATTCCAAACATAATTCCACAAGAGGGACAGAACATTCAAATCATCCACTTTTTTATAATTGCATAAACCCCTCAGTCACAGAAAGATGATTGGATTGGTGATGGACTATTGTATTCTGAAAGACATGGATCATGCCAATGGAGAGCTCCTGCTAAATGATAATACTGTATGCATTCTCTGTATGACCTAAGTGGTGAGCTTTAAACCCCATCCAAACCAAAATGCAGCGGTCGGGTGTGAACATGACTGGGACCAGGGGACTCCAGCCTTCCACTTCCACCTCTAAAACTAATTCCTTCAGTGCCATGAGCAACCACTTATCCTCACGGCTGCAGTTTCTCCATCTAAATACAGAGGATAATATACAGCCAGCTAACGAAAAGAGCTCATACTTAGGCCAAGCCTACCCGAGGAAAAATTTGCCAGCATAGCTCGGCAGGTACAGCTTGATTAGCAGATTTGCCTCATGTCGACACAGCCTGCACCTGCAAACAGAATATTTTTCCTGCCATCTACCAATTCTCCCATGCAAAATGAAGCAGAATCCCAGCAATGTTAATGATTTTCCCAGTCAAAAGTGATCTAAAACATTGTATGCCCCCATGAGTGACATTGTTTCATTTTCTCAAAGGCTGTAAACAAACATGAAATGTTCTGAAGACACAAAGGATCTGCCTTCTCTTGCCTTTTTTTAATCCTTATAAAACATTCCCTTAATTTAGGCTGTAGCTTAAAAAAACCCTCAATATTACAAAGCTGTGTATTTGGGGCTGTAATAGTTGCAGAGATTGGGCAAAGGGGTAAGATACAGCATTTCTCATAACCCACCAAGCCCAGTTTCTGGAACCTCAGGAAAGAAAGGGAGTTGGGAGAGCAGTGTCTGCAAAGGAATATCCTGAGAGACATCTGCTGGCCACTTTTACCTTGCCGAGCTCCATTCACTGACTGCAAAGCATGCAAATTTGCGACATTGGACTTTAAGTCAAGGGGCAACTTTGTGGTCATACAAATCGTAACTCCACTGCAAACAAATATCAACCAACAGCCCTGCCTTTTGGGTCCATAAAAATTTAGCAACATCCTTATTGTCTGAGTTATTATGAAAGGAAACAAATTCATCACTGTGACTTCAATGAAGCGGGCTGTGGAGAAGCAGGACAGCTGAACACCAAGCCTGTAGGCACATCTCCAGCCTAGTGACCAGCAACAGACTTCCCTGCCACTGCTGAATAAACAGACTCTGAAGCTTGGCATTTGCATCCCACAGCTGCCTATGTACCCCTCTGCGTGGCCATTCGCATTGGCTTCGCAATTGTGGCAGATAAAGGAGGAGAGCAAAGCTGGGCAGCACAGATAGCGACAAAAAGAAGACAGAGCCTAACTAGCTTTCAGATGGCTGGTGTTGGGGAGATTTTTAATTGCAGACTCGCATAGAAAAGCCCCATTTGTAAATACTCAGCTATCATTTTGCAGCGGGTTGTCAGATTACAGAATTTTATCATCAAGTTTGAGGTGGGAAAAGAAGAGGAGGAGATGAAGGAGGGTATTTTTGTTCCTGTCCTTCATTTCCTGATAAGGAGACACTTTTGATCCAAGAGATTTTTATTTTTTTTTTAATCTGGTAGCATAAATTTGTTTCACAAGATGCAGGAGTTTGAAATATTTAAGAAGTTCTCTGGTTTTGTATTCCTAGCCTCATTGATGAGAAAGCTTACGCATCATGACATGGTGAGTTGAAGCAATGATTAAAAGGCTATTGCATATGCTCTTCCCAGCTGAGTTGTTGTTCTTGTTGTTGTTTTTAGAGCACAGAGAAAGTGTCTGCAACAGCTGCTAATAAGCTCTTATGCGACTCTAACATCATGATCCGATCACCCCAGAAGTGCATAGTGGGAGCTGAGGAACCTGGTCTCAGCAATTTGACAAAAACATCCCTGACATATTTCAGCTACCATAGAAAGTTTGTGACACTGAAAGGAAATTAAATTGTGTGTGGAAGGTTGAATAGGAACGTGGGGCTTGTGTTTGTGTGCACATGAGATTTAAAGCCATGGGCAAAGCAGGGACATGCATGTTTTCAAAGGCACAAATGGGAATTAGACACACAACTTCTATCGACTTTCAATGGAAGAACTACCCTTTGTGCCTTTGAAATTCTCCCCTTTTATTTACCGTACTTCAGTAAGAAACAATGCTGAAAACCTAAGAATGTTTTAAAAGGTATTGTACCTGGAGTGTTGCTGCTTTAGGACACTAATCTAGAGGCACAAGATGAAACCACCCCAATATACTGATCTTTTTTATTTCATATATGTCCCAAGAAATCAGCTTATAATACCTTTTACTCACAGCTTCAAATTTAGAGTGCTTTAAAAGTATAACTTGACCTGACAATGGACCACTTCAGGTATTTCCACTGGCCTACACTGGAGGGCATAACTAATTGTTATCCCTTCCTGGGCAAATTGAATGGTGTGGGAAGAGTAGGGTAATTACATCTAAAGGTCTAACCCATGGGAGTCTTCCAGATAAAACCAAACTGCATTGTTTCATTGGGAGAGGAGGAAAGAGGTCAGTTCATTTAAGATAGATCCAGGTGGATGAACCTGAACCTATATGTGCATATTGCAGAAGCTGTATGACTGCATAGGTGTGTGCTTAAGTGCCATTTGGCTCTAATTTTGGTAAATGTAGTAGTAGCTGTTCAGTTCTTGTGTTAACAGTGTCATGCTGTCTCTGCAGGATGACTGTGAGCAAACAGTCTGAAGATGTTTTAGCAGTGCATATAGCTGCATATATTTTCCATAAATAGGAGTTTATTCTTTGGCAGACAAGCTAGCATTAGAGCTGCAAAAACACAAGGAATATAGTAAGTGCGGGGAAAAAGAAAACCAAGCAGAGAGACAATCTGTGAAGCAGAATAAATAAATAGAGACTGAAAGGAAAGAAAAATAGAAGAATGAGGGGGGAAAACTAAAAAGCAAAGGTGAAACGGAAAGAGGAAGAGATCGGAAGGAAAAATGAGAAGTCAGGAAAAGCACTGAAAACAACTTGTGTGTGAAAAAAACAAAGGGATTAAAAAGCAGAAGAGGAATCAGAAAACATTTTAACTATTTTTGAATTTGCTGCCACCAACGGTGTGGTGGAGGTCCTGCTCCAGCTGCCTCAGCCTTTATCCTGTGTCAAGCAGACTAGGGGTGCTTGATCAGTGATAGGGAATAATGGTGACTCTTTTTTGTTAGTAATTGATGGGAAGTGCTGTTTGCCATTGTGTCAGTTCAGCACAGCACCGGCAGGCAGGCTGGCATCAGTGCCCGTGATAGAAACTCTGTGGAAAGGTTCTTGCTGTGAGCAGAGAAGAGTCAGCTACTCAATACAAATCTCTGAAGCTTGTTAGCAAGAGATCTAGGAGATAGCTTTTTCAGTCTTCTGGTAATACAGAGCGGTGGTCTATATGGCAGCTCTGAAGCCCTGTACAAACCACTCCCAAGTGCTGCAACAGAACCCGATAATTTAAGCATTGTGGAGGACTTGTTGAATGCAAACAATTTATGTATACCTCATTATACGGCTCCTCTATGTTCTGTGCTTCCTCAGTTGTGGAAACGGCACAAATCTAGCAGCGATGTTTTGCAGACCACACTGCAGCATGTAGCTCTGGATACCCCAATTGCTTTTTCACCCACCTTTTAAAAAAAGCAGTTGATTCCCAAGGCAATGGGACAAGTACTTTTTTTTTTTTTAATTAATCCTTATCCATAATAATTAAAACTGACCTCTTTATAAGTACCACTGTTGGGTTTTTTTCAGTGAAGTAGAAACAAAAAAAAACCCCAAACCAAAACAAAGGTTTTAAGGGAGGGGTTAGTGAGAGGACAGCCAAGCCATGATGGTCAGGGAGATCAGCAACCATGAAGTGCAAATGTATACTTTTGCTTAAGCAAAAAGGAAACTCTTGACCATTACAAGGTGCCTGAAGTGGTGCAGGCATGGATTGGCTCTACCCATTCAAACAGATGTAGCAATAACTTAAAAAAAAAAAAAAAATCCTGTTTTTTTCTCTGATTTCACAAAGTCCTGTTTAAATGAGCAGAGATGACAATGGCAATTTCTGCTTGAAAACAAAACCCTGAGCTCAACAGCCAAAGACCAGCATAAACCCATTCTTTTCCTAGGCAGAGATGAACTCAGCATTAATTAATTTAGGACACAACTTTCTGAAGCTTGCTTATTCCCTTGGGCAACAACTTTACCTCACATTAATTTACAGTTCAATGGCAATTTTATGGATACTTGAACTTTTATTACTGTATAACCTATACAACCAGCGTTGAACAGATTTTGCTAGTAGGATAAATGATCACTTGGTTGTAAAATGAATTATTGGAATTGCCTTTTCAATACATTACAGGCCAGACGGTCAGCGGCTGCTTTCTCTGACTGCTCCACGTCCTGAGCTGAGGGGGGACACTGCCCCGCTGCCACCACCACTGGCACAACAGCCAAACAAACAGGAGATGATGAGGCTTTTGGCCCCAGTACTCCCTGTAGCCCAAATAGTGAGGCTGAGTGTCCAAACCCAACATGTCCTCCCTGAGGACATTGAGCACTGCTGGGCTTTGCAGATGCTGACAGCTGGTCATCCCATTTGCTCACACTTCATTCAAACATTGAAGCCCAGTGTCTCCATCACTAAAGAGCAAATCCAAGTACTGCACCTGCTGGGCCATATTTCTTCTGGCAGAATCTGGCCCAGTACCCTTGGCAGAAATCCCTAGAAATGGTGCGACACTCATCTTTGGGTAGCCTGAAGACAACTTCTGGTTGAGATTAGCACTTTCTAAAAGTCCCTTTGTTTATAACCCTTAATCTCAGAAATTAACTTTGAACTCTCCAAAGGTATATAAAAAAAAAAAAGGCTGAAACAAATCCCCTATTTTATAAACCCAACCACTTCAGGTACCAGGTGGCCTAGGAGACATTTGTATCAGCACACCTGAGGGCAGTGGTCTGTGGTGAGGTGGTGCAAATGAATGGCTGGGGTAGAAAAACCTCTTCTAGAGCTCATGCAACTGCGAGAGTGCAGTCTAAGCAATAAGCATTGCACAGCCTGGTCTAGTCTAATGAATAAACATTGCGCAGCCTGGTCTTAGAAAACACTGTGGAAAAGGTATATAGGCAGCTAAAATTATCTTATTTAGCACCTTTGATTTTAAATAACCTGAAAGAAAATGTTTGGGGGGAGACATTTAATGTTATTATTTCCATAATGTCATAAATTACCCTCGACTTTCACATTCCCTTAATGACTAATCATTTATTTTCAGAGTTCCGTATCTTACTGATATCCTTCCCCTACACTGTGCTCTCATGCTGCTCTCAGCTATTTCATCCACGTTGGTCACAGTGTCCCAGGCTATGTTACCTTCTGGAATTTACCTTAATTCGTGTTAAATACAATCAGAAAAATCACACTGTGAAAAGCACAGCCATGCTAAAAATTATTATTATGGGCAAAATTATCAGTAGCTTATTATTCTAGCTCAGAATATTTATCCTATGATATTGATTTTATTACAGAAAACTCCTTATACTATATAAAAGCTACTACAAAACCTGCTGCTTTGCACTGCTAGTTTAAAAATAGCGCTATAATATTGAAATAAATGTGTGGCAAATTATTTTAAGATCGTGGACAGGACAAAATGCAGTGTGGTGAAAAATGGCGGTTTTCAACAAAGAAAACAGAACAAAGTATTAATATTGCCTTAGTCAATATTTCAGTTTTAGATAAAATTCACCTTGAAATCTAGCCATCAATTTCTTATAACACCAGAATTGATTTTTTTAAAAATCTAGTAGTAACTTCATTTAAATCCAGTCTTTCTAAATCTGTAGCCCTTCACAAAATGTAACTGAATGGAAAAAGTCTCTTTTTTCAGCTTTAAATCCCATTTGGTGAGTACCTAAAATAATACAATATGCACCTTGAATGAAAGTGTGTGTCTATGTGTGCATGTGTATTCCTCATGGGATCCTTTTAAGGATGCTGGCTGCATACATATTGTTGGTGCAAGATCACTGCTGTATGGGAAGAGTCTAAAGATTTTCAGCTGCAAGCTCCTTTTAAGAACTTGGGAGGTCTAGATGCAACAGTCAAAAGCGGAAAAGAGTTTGCAATTGAAGAGAATGGCTTTATGAAACCCTTCAAGTATTTAAGAATTAGAGCTATTAAATGCATGATCTATGACTTTTAAAGCTCTGATCTCCCTAATCTGTCTTCCATCCCTCTACCCCAAAGGCATTAATAAAGCCCAAATTAAGCCATGCCAAATCCTCATTTTCCATCTGAATTTGATGTTTCAAAGGCTATGCAGTTCTACCTTTGTTTTGACATACAAAAATGTCACCTTTGTTTGGAAATGTTCATATTCGGCAATAAAAGAGGAAATAAAGACTTCCCCTACATTGTAAGCTGTGTGTTACAGTCTGTCAGCAATCAACAGGGGCAGATGTTAAACTCACCATCCTGTCTTAGACGCTGTTCTTTATTTAATCGAATTCCTTTCTTCCCTGTAGGGTATGTCTAAAATGGGAGGTCCATCATATCCATTAGCCACTTTCTCTAAAGGTATGATAACAAACTACCCTACATTTAGATGTACCCAAAAGTCACAAAAATAATTCCATCCCTAAACTAGCATCAACCCAAGCTGTGCCTGTCTTGGTGCAAAAGTCCTGTGGTGCCTGCAAGTGATAAACCACCAGGTAGCTTTGCCCACTGCCAAACCTGTTGCTCGAAATAATGCCTTGGTAAAAAGGCAAATTCCACAAAGAAATAGTATCTTTTATGAGACTGACTGGCACTCTTAGAAGAAACAGAAGCTTTGGGGGACACAAGCCCTGCTTCAGATATGATAGAGAAGCAGCAATCTGGGAACTAAGTTCTTTTGCTTCTTTTCAGACCTGAAGAACAACTTATGTTCCTGAAAGCTTTTTTTTTTTTCCCTCCATAATTATTTTCATTGGTTTCATAAAACATTTTATTTCTCTTCACAGCCCGTGGCATGATTATAGCCACAGAGTATAAAGGCCAGAGCAGCATTTTACTGTACCAAATAAGATTATTAGAGAAGCATCTTAATATTTTGTAAACCCAAGTTTTTTACCTTCTACACACAGGTGGTGCCACTTCCCCACCATTGCTTTCAACTATTTCAATAGAAAGAAAAGATCATGACATGGAGATTGTAGAAAGAGTAATTTCCATCTGTGAATCCCCCAATGCCACCTTTGGACAGGTCAAGAGGAGCCATTCAGCAGCAGTTATTAGATCCCAGGAGCTGGTCCTTCCAAAGGTCTTTCAGCTGAAGCTGGACACCTCAACCCTTTATGTACTCCCTGCAAAGCATATTGCCTTCTGCCTACCCGTCGCATCAGATACAGGGTCAACTACTGAAAGTACCACCTGAACTGTACAGTTCTGAATGCTGATGAGCTGCACTGGAGAGTGTTAAATTGATTCTGGCCAGCCTGTAAATCAGGATCGTACATTTCTCCTCTTGCTATTAATTTATTCAGTAGAGGAAGGCATTTCATACACTGAGTTTTAGTGTCTGTTATTTGATGGTAATCGATTAACTTTTAACTATCTTTCAGCCCTCTGATGTTCTATAAATAGCCTAAGCTAATAGAGACATTTTTATACCAGGAATGCAGATCCACTGTGAGGTTATTTGAAAGAAAAAAAGGAGTCTAGTATAGTATGTTTGTTCAATGTGTTATTAACTTGGAAAGGAAATTGAGCTATAGTGAACTATGTAGATCTGATTCTGACAGCTGCAAACAATTCATAGTGAAAATGACTCAGTCTAATTCACATTTTTTAATTCTCTTCTCCCCCACTTTCTTTTGCAGCCAGATAAAGGGTTCAAAATGACCTTGAATTGAAAACCCTGGATTTATCTTAGTGTTTTCTTCTTTCTTAGTGTTATATCCAAAACTTCCTTACTGGGAAGTCAATAAAATCAGGGAAAAACCCAAACAACAAACCACCTCCCCTCCCCTCCTAGTTTAATGTGAGGTTTTCAGATCCTGAAAAGGGAGGAATAATGTGAATGTAGATTTAATTCACTCAGCACTTCCTTATAAGAGAGAGCTCAGCCCTTAATATCACGGATGGCAAATGTGGAACTGAGGTGCAGTGGAAGGCACGTAGAGGAGGATCGGAAGGAGTGTGGGGCAGCAGCTGCCAGCAGCAAGTCTCATGTCACACTCTTCACTTGAGAAAAGGAGACCTTCACCATCGGCAGGGGAAAGGCTGAAACTTCACCCAGGGTAGATTTCAGCCCTGTTCCTCCAGCTGCTAGCACAGTAACACAACTCTCTGTTACGATTCCCTTAATTTCCTAGCACCTTTCTGATGCTTTTTGGTGTACCTTCTCATTTTGCTTCAAATACTCCCCACACAATGCTGTGGGCAATGTAAGTTGTTCTTCAGAAATTAAGTTTGGAGGGATGGGATAGACACAAACCCTCGGTTGTGGTAGGAAACTCAGAAACATTAGTGGCCTTTTTTTTTTTTTTTAATTCACATTTTCCCTGTTAGTTCACCCTGAGATCCCAACGGCACAATTTACTAATTAATTACTATTATTAGCTAATGGCAGTGAAAACTGAAATTACTGCCTGCCTTAAGCATAACAAAATTGACAATAAATCTGTAGCCTGTGAATCACTTTCTTGTACAGGTCTGTTAACCAAACACCAACAGCAGTGACTGGCTTGATGCTTTCCAGAAAACCATCTGGCACACATGGATGCACAGCCTTCATGTTCCAAAGAGAGGCGCAAGCAAGACAGGGGATGGACTCTTGCATTCCTGGGCACTGGGTATACAGGGGCACTACCAGATTTGAGAGGGCTTTGTCCTTTTTTCCTGACCAAAAACCACAGGCAATGGTTCTTCAGAAATAGGGGCTGGATTTGCCCCTTTCAAACAGCAGCATATCCATTATGTCCTGTTTGTCACAGCAAGTGTGCACCAAACAACACAGAGGTGGTTACAGCTATTGGCACCAGGTACTTGCCAGTTGTATGCAAAATATTTGGGGGTTTTCTCAGATTTGCGTTCTCCATATACATACATGGCACTTTTTAATGCCAAATTGTAGGCGTCTAAATCCTTTCCAGATGACTGAACAAGTGCTCTGCTTTGCAAAAGTGCTGAGTCCATGGAGTTCCCCTGAGGACTCAGCCTCAGCCTGGCATTGCCCCACGTGATGGGCGAGATGACTACGCTTAAGTGCTTGGAGGTCTTTCAGAGAACTGTTGTGCAATTAAGCAATGGGTAATGGGTATGTGAAATACAAGAGAGCTGCTGTGCTGAATGGCAGACTTGCTTCACCTAAATGTATTTCAGGGCTTCTGCCTCAGTGGAGTCAGTGAGTGGCAGTGGAGGAGCCTCCCACACCTCCGGGGCAGGCAGCATGCAGAAGTTACTTTGGGATACATCAAAGGCAGCGTGCAGGGTGGGGAACCAGTGGGGAAAAGCCTGAAAGAGTTTCTCAAGGATGTGGCTGAAAACAGGAGGAAGAGGAGTGGGCACCTGAGCAGTGAGCAAGGAGGCTGCAGGAGACAGGAGGCGGTAGGGATGCAGCAGCAGAGCTCGGGAGCTTGGTACCAGGCCATGGCAGCAGTTGTACCAGGACAGCCAGGGAAGGGAGCACTGCTAAGCCCAGGAAATGCACTGCAAGAAGGAGGTGGCAGCAAAGCAGCTTGTAAGGGTAGGAAGCACTATGCTCTGCCAGCCAAATGCTCTGGCAGTGCTCCTGTGCCATCCCCTCGCAGCCACCGCAGTGGATACAGATGCCAGGAAGTGAGGATAGGGGAGAGCCAGGAACACCTATAATTCACTCTGTAGCTATTTTGCAGGCCAGCATCACCTCCCAATAGCACAGGAAGTCTACCCTCCATCTGCAGCTCCTTGCATTGGTGAATGCTATACAATTTCCCAAAACACATGCATGACTCTCTCACTGTGCCTTGCACTCCAGGCAGCCCGTCCTCCAGGCTCAGCCTCGCCCCAGTCCAGATGAGACCCATTGTTATAAGCCTCCATGAGAATTAAACAGCAGAAGATGACGTCCACTGTGAGAGCAGGTGTATGAGTTTGTGTCTGTATGCATGTGGATGCCTATATAACAATTATCCTCTCTCCCAATCTGAAACAGTGGGTGGTCACTAATGTTAGACTAAAATCAATAGGTAGAGAAGAAACTGTTTACAAAAGCATGACAATGACTAGGTCACTCACTCAAAAAGGAAGTTAGCATCGTTACAAGAAGAAAACACTCAGAAGAGGGCTATGATTTAGTGCCTAGATACCATAGTGACTGGGAACTGCATAGACAGATTAGGCAAAAATTAAATTTGTTTGGACAGATAAAACGTAAGAGTCAGATCGAAGAAATCAGCTTCAATATACTGCAGGGAATACTCTCCCACCCTCAAAAAGTATACAAAAGAAAGCAAAAACAAGAAGCTGCCAGCCAAAATTACCAATGCAGTTCCATTTAACAAAAAATCAATATTACAATAAGATGCCAGTAATGAAAGAAAAACCACAGCAGTATCTCAATAAAGATTACAAATTACAAGATTATAAATGGAGAGCCACAGTCATTTTGGACAGACAAATATGACCACAGTACAACTGGAGGCCAAATGATGGTTTAGGAAAAATGCCTGCAGCTTTCAAGAAAGCCAATGGGAGAAGCAAACATGCATCTAAGGGCAGAATTTGGCTCTAGGACTTGCACATGAATAATTGTGGCAGGCAGATACAGAATATCCCAGAAATAAAAGACCTGCTCATTAGAAGCTCATCTAGCTAAACCCATGGGGAGATCCTTAAGTAAAATCTCTGCCATTTGTTATTTTCAAGAATCTGGTGCTAGTCTTGAGTTATTTTTAAGGCACCAAAACTGTTTTTAGATAATAACTTCTCTTTCACCCAAAGAGCAGTTAAGTAATTTACAGGCATTTGACTAACGAGATTCACAGTGCTCCAAAACGTGCTCTTACAGATGCCAGTGGTGTGGACTCCTCACTGTGATGATACAGGATCTGTCTCACCAAGCAGACAATGAAACAGATAAAAACATGTGGCTTGTTGTGGAAACAAGAGAAACCACAGCTAAGGAATATTGAAGTGACTGGTTCAAAGTCTTGCAATGAGTCAGAAATAAAGGAAGGAACACAGGAATTCTGGTTTGTAATCAGCTGATTTAACCCTCAGCCCATCTCAGCTCTTGTGTAAAAGCTTATTTAAACAAGACAAATAACACTGGAAAGAAACCCTACCATACTTTCATTCTGGCACACCCCCATCATCAAGTCACTATATAAATACAAAGCAGAATTTGCCATGTAGAACTGAGACTCCTTTCTGTTTGTGCAGTGTCATCCAAGCCCAATACTTAAGAGATGTTTGTTCATCCTTGTCATCTTTATTTCATTAGATCTACAACAATAGTTTCACAGGATAGAGTATTGTCAGCACTTCTATTGCTAAATAGACAAGTTGGGGAAAACTAAACCAAACCAGATTAGAGGCTCAGAACAGATACTAAATGGAATCATGAGAGGGTATGGTAGAAATGACTAAATTGAATATGTAAATAACACCTCCAGAGAAAAGCAGAAAGTGTAGGTATGCCATCAGGGCAGCACAGGCTTCAATATAGTTGGAGATACCTACCAGAGCTGGAAAGGAAGCTTTAGCAACAGATCACAAAGAAAATATAGACTGAAGCCAATAAACTGCAGAAAAACTAAAATCAAAATGATAGGTGAAAGAAATGTATGTATCTGCATTGTGAGAAGTCCATTGAATTGAGCAAATGATACTCCTCCTGGGGGAATGATTCATTACCATACGGAAAAGACATAGTCTATGATAAAGGATGGGGGAAAATCACTGAATAGCAGAATCTACCTACAGAAATTGAAAAAGAACATTCTTGTTGAATTGTGGCAAAAGTACTTCAAAATTCCAACAGGCCTGACTAACGTAGATATGGAGAGAAGAAAAAAAAGTATGCTAAAATATGTGATATCATGCCCACAAGCAAGGGTGAAGGTCGAATCAGAGAAAATTTAAAATGTGCTGAGAAACAAGCAGCATCAGCAAGAGTTGAGCCAGAAACGAACAGATTTTATTCATCTCTACTTCAGGACCAAAAGAGGGGGAAAAAAGAAATACTGGAAGCCCTTCTTACTTAGGGGCTGTGTCTCCATGCCACTGACCTACTTATACTTCAAGCACTATGCGTGGAGAAAGGAGGAGACATGCTAATGCTCAAGAAAAAGGTCTTATACCACAACAATATTGTACTACAACAGTGCACACAGTCTGGCTGTTAGGGGATTTATAAGCCAAGCACACAAATAGACAGTAATGAGTTACTCACCAGAGGCTGTCAGCAAAGTTGCTAATTAGTGTAAATGGTAGTACATTTTGTAATATTGTCCCCTGCTTTAGTGGGAACTGTTCCAGGACCACCTAACCTGTATCTCATCGGATAAAAAAAACTTACTCCCCTTAGTCCAGTGTGGCATTTCTGAGGATTTTAAAGTATGAGACAAAATCAGAGTTATAACGGAAACTTAGGTGCAAACTTAACCACCAGAACAAACTGACTCACAACTGCATAATTCCTGATGAGACACCCCACATGCAGAAAATAATTACTCCTCACTCTCATCATGAAAGACCTGATCCACCGATGTCAACAGAAGCCCTTCAATTGAATTTTGTAAGAACTGGGCCAAGTCCCAAGATTGTGTGTGCCACTGCTGCTGTGGATAGCAATACACCTTGAGTTATCGAATCTACAAAACTGATAAAACCCTTCTGCTAACCAGCAATTATAATATTCCATTACATATAATGTGCAGATAAAACTGTCAGAAAAGGCAATTAAATAGGACACAGTTTTAACATGCTACCTTCAAACAGAGAAACATTTTATCTTCTCAGAATTTCAGAGGATCATGGTAGCAAACTGTTGACATATATTATAGCCTCTGTTAAGAAATATGATGCTGAAAAGAAAATAAGAAGAATTATTGATTGGTTATTACAGTTTAAATATTTTTCTTATTTTAGAATTGCAGCAATGTTGCATTCCTGTTTGCTTTGCCAATGAATGCGCAGGAAAAACAGCACATCAAATTTTAGTGAGTTTTTCTGGCACTACTTCCTTCAAAAAGAATCAGGTTTTAAAAACCACTGACCTGTCTAGCCATTGAGAATGTAAGACATTTTCTATTAAAATATGTCTTTCTATCAGCAGAAATATTTTCTGTAATATTTTCTACTGTAAAAAGCCCTAGGAAATTAAACTAGATCAAAAATATTTAATATGTATTAAAAAAACAATTTAGACAAGAAAGGTCAGTAATCGAAAGGCGTGATACCTACAATCAGAGCCAAGTTACAAAAAGGGTTAGCCATTTATAGCCAAGTTAAACAACACACAATTAAGGTTAACTTGGCTCTGCTGGCGTATATAAACCCACACATAAGAATTGTGGGGGCTAAGACAGTTTCAGCAGTGTCTTATTTACCTTGGCCATTTTCATGACTAACTGTTTTATAGACTGTCTCTCTTTGTAGACATCACACCTTTTCACCCATTCTTTACACCTGGCATCTTAACACGTCCTAAATGTTTGCCCCAAACATCGTATTTTGTTTAGAAAAAATAATTGTCAAGAGTCCATATGTACGAGAATAGAAAAAAAGACATTCTGTTCCATCAATAAATGTGCGAATTCCTGTGTGTCACAAATTCAAACAACAAATTCATCATGACACTCTCTTACAGAGGATTAGAGGAGCTGCGAAATTAGAAGGAGACTTCACCACCTGTAGATCACCCATTCAAACACAGCTGGGCTGGCCATCATGAAAAGTTGCTACAATGGCGTGGGGAGCTGTAGGATATGAAAGGCTGATAGGGGTGGCAACAAAATGTCTATCAAAATATTTTTCAGCAGCTCAGAAGTTTTACTAGAGGAAAAAGTTCACCAAAAAATGGTTTCTTTCTACCACAAATTTATCTATGTTGTAAAAAAAGAATACATTTCAGTTCCATTCCCCTCTCAGAGTAAATGGGTGTATTTTATACTGGGGTCACTCAGTCCCATGGTATCTCACAGTTACATTACATGCCAATTCTCTTCTACCAGCTTTGCTCCCCTGACAGAGTATACATCATGCAACGCCTAGCATACAAGGACCTCCAAGAACTAGATTTCACAAATGCCCAGGCAGGTGCCTCCCTTCACCAGCCAGGAAGAGCCCCAGCACTGTCACAAATCCTGGCCATGGAGTCATATCTGATGTTTGCCCAGAGAAAAGAGCAGTGTGCTATAGTTCCTTGTAGTAACCAGGAATAACACACTTTTTTTTCTCTATTCAGTGATTTCAGTACAAGTCAGGCTCCTAAATGCTTTTATGGATTCAGGCCAAAACATATTCAGTAATAGATACTGAAACAAATTATTTCATGTGCCAGTTCTGTAGGTTAATTCACATAAGTGAGAAAACAGTTCTGATTGAAGGGCGGAGTGATTTTTAAAAATTTGATTCATACAGAAGTGTTAACAGCCTTTTGCTTGTATCTACAATTGCTGAACAGAATAGAATCAGTGGAAATGTTATTTCCAAGTTCTGTGGTGTAAATAAAACCTCCTCTCTCTGACTCACATAGTGAGTCATTTTTGTCTGTACGTATTTATGCCAAGGGGTGATATAACTTTGTGCTCTGAGCATTCTTATGGAGAGCTTCTCGTGTCTCAGATTCTCTGTTGCTCTTGTTTTTTGTGGACTCTTAAAATCTCTATCTCTAGTAATCTCCCTCTTGTTTACTGTAACCTCATCCCACTTGTTCAGCTTGCTGGCACAAGTGAAAAAAGACATGAAGTTATATCAGTTACAGTGTTGGCACATTATAGGGAATTATATACAAAATTATAAAATAAGCATGAAAGGCTGCATTAGAGCATCAACACCTATGCAAATTTACACCTTGTGTGTACAATAACTGTAGGGCACTTTCAATTACTTCAGCAGAAAGTGTCTGAACATCTCCTTTTTAAGGACCTTTCTGTTCACAGTTTTTACCAAACCATCCTCATTTATGCTAAGAACAGCAGGCCCCAGCCCTTGTGTAGAGGCAAAAGGCTGCTTAGCCCTTGCAACAGAGAAGGGAATGGAAACTAAAACCAGCCACATTCCCAGCACACATCCATATGCGTTGTCTCTATTTTTAGTCTTCTGAGAGTCCTGTGAGACAAAGTGAGATGTGACATATTTATGGGAAACAAAGATGGGGAGTAGGTGAGACTGTAGCCCTCCCTGTTATGAAGGTTGTGTGCCACAGGCCTAGTAGGCCATTTCAGTCCCTTATAACACCAGGAAGCTTACGAGTTTGGGCTCAGAATGTACCTGCCCAACATGTGCCACAAGCTGAAGTGGTTTGGGATAATTCCACGAGAGCTGTTGAGCGGTCTTCAAAAGACAAAGAAGAGGAAAAGTCATTACTTTCTCCGCATCCTTATCTTTGTTGTGAATAGCTCTGGAACTACCTCCCAATGCTGTGCCCTCGTTCATGTTACCAGTCTGTGCACGTGCCATTCCCACAGAGCACGGTGTCCCTCCCTGCACCCTCGCAGCCCTCTGATGGGGCTGGGTATTTCTCTTACTGCCTACAAGCTTCCTAGGCTTTCATGTTCATCTCCACAGGGTGACTAAAAGTGATCCAGGCCTAGAAAGGAGGAGCCAAAAATGACTGACTGATTTTTGCAGAGGATTAAGGACAATGCCTGTCTCTACTGCAGTGTTGTTTCATCCTTGAAATATCCTGAATGCTAAATAAGACAAGATTCTAATGGGGGGGGGAATCATATGTAGTCAGGTGCATATGAATAAACATATATCATAACTACATGCAGGAGAGGGCCTAGATTAACAGTTTTAAAATATAATATTTTTTATATATATGCAAAACAAAACTATGTGTATATACACAAGAGACTTGATTTGTGGAGAGTGTACTTCCAAATCCAAGTTACCTAAGACAAGCAAGAGTTATGCTACTTTCTTAATTCTGGCAGATTATTATGATCAAAATTTTTTGCCTTCTGTGAAATAAATGCAGCCAGTGGAGGTTTTAAACAAGTCTACCTTATTTGCCAAACAAATCAAACGTTCAAAAAGATTACGGATATTAGCAGATAATGATTTTTCTGTTTATTGATTCTCTGTAAGGAAAAAATTAAATAGTAGGTATTAGAGGAATACCACATGTACCAGCTCACACATAATACATCAGGAGGGCATGTGAATACTTTTGGTTTTCTCCATTTAGTGTACCTAGCTTTGCCCATGGCTTGTATGAATAAAGCAACATGTTTCAGTAGGCACAGCTCTTTATAATTCAGCACAGTGGATCAGACTAACAGCAGAATATATGAGATATACACCAATAAAGCAGCTAGCAGGTGTCGTCTTGGAATTTCTTAAGTGTTCTTAGCAAACCAGGTGCCCACAGGAAGAAAGCAATTTACGTATCAATTACATCTTTACACCTGTTTGCAAATGCTGATACAGACCCTTATATCGAGCACTTAGCCAATAGGAAGCTAATGTACAGTAGTGACTAATTGATAATTAAAGAAACCTTTAAGAATACCATAAAATATCTGGCACAGGATTCTCTCATCCGCTTAGCAAAGGCTGTTCTGCCATGCACTTATCATACTGCTCTGGTAGTTTTTGTAACAATTAAGATGGTGTATCTGTGTGAATCAGGGGTTCAGTTGCAATTTTCAGCGTGCTGGCTGTGTTTTATTGTTGTCTGATGGCTCCTTCTTTAGTCTGCAGAGGCAATCACTCTATTACTGTGGTTAAGACAGCTCACAGGTTGGCCCTTGCCCCTCTCTTTCATAAAGTAAGTATAATTAGATGATAATGCCCTTCTTGTCAAAACTTACTGCTTATTTAAGCCTGCAGTAATAATTTCAATTTATTAAAGATTTATTCAGATAACATTATTATCACTGTTTATTCAAACGGACATTCTTTTTTCTTTTTTCTTTTTTTTTTCCAGGGTAACAAAAGACATAATTCCTGCAAACAGATGTAACAAACCTGTCAAGTTCTCAAATGGTTAAGTTGAGCATTTTACTTGGAAAGGCTGACAAATTTTCTTCACTTCAAAATATCATTAACACCAATAACACATTTGCCCAAGCCTATTTCTAAGTTGTAAAAAAAGATTGCTACAGATTAAGACCCTTGATATAATGCTATAAGCTCCTAACAATGGTATCTTTTATAGCGAAGAGCAACTGCAGACACAAATTGCCCCCTTTCCTGCACCTTTTTCACAAAAATCAATATTAAAGTAGTAGCTGCCTTAACTCTCCCGTAGACTATATGAGAAAAAACCACAGCCACGCTTAGGACAGTTTAGGTCAATAAAGAATCAATACTGTGGTTGAATCTGTAGAAAGATAAAAGACTTGGAACTCACTACAGTGTGCCCTATTGTTTCTCTCTATTTTGAAAAGAAGCTGAAGTGCCTTACTTTTTTTTTTTAAACTAGCAATGAATTTAGTGTTTGTGGAAAGTGAGGGAGGTCACTGGAGGCTGCATGTGGCTTCAGTGCCTGCAGACGAGGGGTCTGATCTTGTTCACCCACACCTCCCATTTAGTTCAAGGGGAGTCTAGGGAGCAAGAAGAATGCAGCCCTGGGCCCCAAGCGGACTGAAAACCAAAACACTGTAACACACTTCCATCAAGCCCAACTCATTTATTAACTATGGAGAGACTACCCATAAAAACCCAGGAGTGGAAGGGGTTCTTATCATGATTTCTAGCTCCCTGTCCATTAGGAAGAAGAGAGCTGATTTCAAGCAGAGAAAGCTCTCTGATGTATTTGGCAATTGCCAGACACGTAGATCCCACTTACAGCTGAAGTCAAGCTCACCTTTCACATTTCACATTGTGATTTGACCAAATTTGAACCCCTTGTGAAAAAACACAGGTTCAGAAGCAAATAAATATCTCAACAGACATACAGGCTTACGCACGCGCGCACACACACACATATGCCTACACACGTGGTTTGGATTCGTTTGCCTCTGCTATATCCCTTTCCAGTGCACTGTATACTGTGTTTCCTTTATAAGCCTGAGAACTGCAACCATATACCTGTCTGGAGAGTAACTGAACATGAAAAAATATTGGTTTGTGTGGACTGGAGAGTTCAGATAAAAACAATTTATGAGCCCAAATCTTCCAAATTCTTTACTTGAAGATGCACTTTGTTATCATACAAGGGGCAGCTTCTAACACTTCTCAGCTTACAGCAATAGCTCCTGCTCGCAAAAGCTCAGAGAAAATCTAGATAAAGCTGGAACTACAGCTCTTTACAAAAATTGGTGAGGAAGTGGGTAGCAACAGAAAAGATAGCCACAGTTTTAAATGCATTTGTCTGTTGAAAGAAATGGCTGCATTCTTGAAATGCTGGCGCGCTCAAATTCGTAGGGAACACTCCCACCCTTGCAGTTTAGTTATTATTAGAAAAAAACAAACGTGTTTTTAACATTGTAGACTGAAACATTCAGACCTCTAAGATGCACTAATGAACAGTTAACAGTAACCCAAGTAGTTTACATAAAGAGTAAATGCAATTGCTCTATCCAGCGTTAACAGGATTTTTCAGCTAAATAATTAGTTCTTATTACTAATAACTCATATTATTATTACTATTATGAGGGTAAAATTATCTTTTATTATATTGTCTGGCTCCTTTTCTACAGCACAAGATCTTCTAAACATCCTGACCTTCCTGTCTCCCACTGCAAATACTGGAAACGTGGAAATGGGTGGCAGTAAATGCACAACCATGCCAACCTTGGCATACTGATAAATGAGTTTCTGAGGTGCTCCCAGTTTGGAGAAGTACTTCACTTCACGGAGAAGATTGAAAACATCCATTCTTTGCTCTAACCCTTGCACAGTGACAGGGAAAGAAGATACGTAAATAAGTAAATAAGCAGTGTCTTCAGGGTAGAAATCTCAATGGTTTTACCAGGACATTGTGGAGGTCCAACAAAGCATTCAACTAAAGTTGCCTTGAACATTCACCACTAGAGTTCTCAGGAACAAACAACAAAATTTCTGAAGTTCAACCATGTCACTTCCAAGCCTTTTTTTCTATTTAAAATACGCTCTTCCTTTGTCTTCTGTACCTAAACAGTGTTTTATTATTCTGCCATCTCTTTCCCACAGCCTCTCCTCCCATCCAAAGTTGCTGCTCACCTCTTTCCCTAGCCCTGGCTATACTCTTCATCCTCACTGACCATTTTCTCAGCTCCTTCTTCAGGGTCTGTATTAAGCTTCTTAGACTTTTCCAAATTTTTGGTGAGAGTCTGCCACAGCATTCCCTTTGGATTGCTCTTTCTACCTGACACTCATCTGGAAAGGTCTGACAGCATCTGTCTGTGTGCTGGTGTCCCAAAAAGGTTTGGAAAGGGAAATGAGCTGGGAGGTTTAATACAGAGTGTCAGATGTATTGCAGCTTCACAGAGGGCTTCAAACAAATAAGACTTCGTGCTGGGAGGTGGGGGAAGAAAAGCGAAGTGCACTGACCTCTTTCAGTCTAATGACAGATACATTCACTCTGCAAATAGCCGGCATGGGTTAAGATTTTAAGGCCCTCCAGTTGATTGTTATCACCTATCTGCTGGTAACTTAAATAGCCAGTGAAAGCAGCTTGTTGACTTTTGTGCTGAAGCAGCTTACGGAGTTATCAGACATTCACCCAGCTGGGTTACTGTTCCAGTTTGTTCCCAACAAGGTGTGCGCCCTAATTATGGCTGAGGTTCGTTTTGGGGTCAAAGTATGGCTTCAGTTCTGCAACGACTCTTATTTTCCTAAACTTGCCACTAACTCATTTTATCAAAAACACAGCAGACAAATACAGTACTGCTTAATTTCAGCCTTATAGTGTAGCTCAAATAGCAAGCTCGACAAGAGAGTAGGCTCTGAGTAATCTCCCCGCCTAGTTACTCTGTCACCAGCTGAAAAATGCCAGGACTAATCCTGCTCTCGCTGACTTTGGTAGCACAGGGTCAAGTGCAATATCATTACCTTCTGGTTTGACTTACACAAAATTATAAAATCGAGGCTTTAAATTAAATAGTGTGCAAACATCAAGAACTTAACAGTTAATTTTTCCCATATCTCCAACAAGATCTCTTACACTTCCCCTTTTCAATTAACAACACCTTTTTGAGTCGGTTCCTGAGATGCATCTCTATGCATTTGTGTGCTGATGTACAGGGCATGCTAAAAGTCCGATCCCTATCATAGCCTGTAAGACAAAAATAATTCTAGACTTACTTGATTTTTGTAAAAGGCAGAAACAACAAAAATTAATCTTTACACAAACAACCCAAGGGAGCATTTAGTGGGACTTTTCAATCTATTCATGATCTGTAATTCCCAGCCCCCAAAGTTTCCATGTTACGGCTTAATATCTGGGGACTCCATATGTTGAGGGAACACAGCAGAACCAAAATGAGCTGAAAAAAGAATGCATTAGATTCAAACATGAGATAAAACAGTACCCAAGGAGCCCTTGCTTCATTTTCTCTACCTGGAACCATGGGACAGTGCAGTCATCTCAGCCTCATTCATGTGTGACATTTCTTTTGAATATGACAGTGGTGGCGACCTTGTCATTAACTGATGCTGCTAGCAACGTTTCAGCTTTCATAATTCAGTTAATTTTCAAGCCACTGGTTACAGAACCCCCAATATAATGTCAATATAATTAAACCATATTAAAAAATAATAATAATAAAAAATCAGTCCACCTTCTGATCAAATACCTGTCAATGTTTGACTTGAACTCACTAAAGCAAGGAAGTTTTCAGGTATGGTTTAAGCAGTATCCTTAACTTCTTGTTGTCATGCCTGACATTCAGGCATACACGAGAGCCCCTGTTATTCCGTAGCTTCTTGCTCTGGCTGAGGCATAGATGGAAAATTTTCAGCCATAATGCTAAGGAGCTAGGGCTGAATCTTTTGCTGCAGCTGTGTTACATGCTTCTGTATGGAAGAGCTAGGCAAAGCCATGTTTACTTCCCTCCCACATTCACACCCTCAGTCCGGGAGGCAGGTAAGGCCCAATTTGGCCTGTGTGCAGCCGCTGGCAGTCTCTCTAGCTCGCT
This sequence comes from Harpia harpyja, assembly GCF_026419915.1. Taxonomy (NCBI): domain Eukaryota; kingdom Metazoa; phylum Chordata; class Aves; order Accipitriformes; family Accipitridae; genus Harpia; species Harpia harpyja. Next base: position 51,373,298 of record NC_068943.1, on the reverse strand, counting down.
GGGCTAGAAATGGCCCAATTCTCCTAGGTGACCCCAGGAGTGCTGGTGGCATTGCACTGCGTGGTTAGAGGAATTCATGCCATGAGCCAATTTTCTGTGCTGCAAGAACCTCCCCAGAGACCAACCTGCTCCTTGGATTTGCTCTTCTGAAAGAGCACAAAAGAGACAGGCTTCTGGGAGCCAAATCTGCCTCCAGAATTTTTACGGACACGAACATGGTGAATGGTCAAATGCAAGTCCTATCCTAGGGAGGCAAACCATCCACGTGCAGTCCGCCATTGCCTAACATGGGTCCTGTAAGCACAAAAGCGGGTCTGCATGTGCATATGCCAATGGCTGTGGAACAACATGCGTTTCTGCAAAACTGAGGTGGGGAACGCATTGCCTATGCCTTTGAAAACTCAATCCTAATCTCTTTTTTTCATACAAATCCTGTGCTAAGCACACTTAAGAAACCTGAGAATGTTGCTGATTTCCTGGTGGATTTGTCTTCTGCTGGGCAGGACTAGTCATTCTTCCCTTCCATTTGGTTCCCCAAAATCACCAGCCTTCTGTATGTGTGCACGTAGTGCACTTAGCAAACAAAAGTTGACATTGCTGCCTTTCCTTCATGGCCTTCTCCACCTACCATCACTGTGCTTCCTTGTTTCCCTGCACTTGACTGGGAACATATTGCAAGTTGTGAATTCAGTAGGGGTCCTTTATGGATGATCAGCGGCAATACAATGAAGTTAAAATTCATCCAAGAAAGGAAGGAAAGAGAAACAACAGCTTTACTGATGCCAACAGTGCTCTGCAATGTTGCAGGAGCTGAGGAGCTGGTCTCAGGTGTCCCTCTCCTCTCAAGCTTGCCATTCATTTAAAGTCTTTCAATCAAAAACAGGTTTCAGTCATTCTACTTCCTCCCCTTCTTGAGAAATAAACCCCCAAAAGAAGCTTGCCTGAGGAAAATATGAGGGCCTACAAATTCAGTCCTCTGAAAGTTGCAGAGTAATGTTAATATTAAATAGGTTTCATTGCTGTCCTATGCCTGAGATTCTGCAACAGGTAGAGGTGCAGCCAATACGTCAGAAAGGACTAGAGGTAGTTATTTTTCAATTGGTGAAACAAAGATCTCATTTTTGCAGCAACTTTGCATGCCATGTTTCAGCTCAGAGACAGTTTTTTGGGGCCAGGCAATATGCGACCCCTGTAACAAAAGATTTGAAAGGTAATACACCCATGCTTTTAATTATGCTGCTATTAGCAGATGCACTTCAGCAACACACCCAAGAAGACAGAAATTGGAGAATACGGAGTTGGATTCAATCTAGAAGATGTGAGAGTTTCAATTAACACAATCCTAGATGATTTAAGAAAAATATTCAGGAGTGGTATTTATTTAGCCTGCAGCCAAAGTCCATTACTGAGAATTACTCTTAATTAGAGTTGTGCGAGGTTGGGAATATCCACTCCTATCATGATTCTTTCACCTACCAGAAGAACTACCAAGCTTGCTGAGCCTCTGGCATTTCTAGGCTGGTTAGAAAAATAGCTAGATGATAAAAGTATTATTTTAAACAAGATAATCTAACCAGTAACACATAGAAAAAAATATTTGTTTTACTTGTTCTTTTAATCTCACATCCACAGCATCATCAAAGAAGCTCTGTCTAAAATATTGCCCCAAAAACCTGTGTGAGAACAAGGTTTACCAAACACTGAACCACTCTTAAACAAAAGCATGCTTTGTATCACATTTTTCTGTCATTAATTGCTAATTTCTCTTCCTTGGATGAACACAACCCAGACTGTTCCCTTTCCAGTGGCAGCTCTAAATCAGAACTGGATTCAACACTTAGTGAAATTTTTGGGTAGGGTAACAGATTGAGTATGTGGTCTCCCCAGCAATGTCTGACAGGTATGGTGTGCAGGACTAAGGAGGAGTACCCAGTCGGGAAGAAGACAAACATATGAGCAAAAGTCAGCCTTCATCAGTGACAAAATCTGAGAGGCTTAGGATAGGGCTTGAAAGACTGCCCAAACAAACCGATCTCAAACACAGCATGCAAAACTTGGTTCCACCTTCAAGAGAACATCCTTCATAAGGAAGTAGGTCTTGTTAGTCCTTGAGTAAATGCCTATAAACTGTTTTCACTAAATGAAGGAGGTCTGGTGGGGCTCTAGGCACCACATATAGCTGGGTGAGGCTCCAAACCTGTGATTCAAACTCCCAACACCCCAAAACAGGTGATATGGTGGTGCCAGCCACAGGCATATCTCTGACTCAACCAGCTTTTCAACAGAGTTGTGTCAAGCCCATGTCTGAAATAAGCCTTCAGACAGAGCAAGTAAGGACAGAGTAAACAATGATTAAACATTACTCCATTTTCAGCATTACCAAGGGAACATAAGAATTAGCAAAGGACGAGACCAAAAGGTTTTGAATTTGGTTCAGATAAGCTCAGGAAATATCAATATTTATTTGGGACTCTCAGACATACAAAATGTGGCTTCTCTGCAGTTCTTATTTCACTACCTGTTTCTTACTGTCTTAAATATCCCTGCTTCCAGTGGCAGAACCAGTAGCAGAACCTCATAGGGGACATTAAGCCAGAAAGAAAAAAGTATGGACAGGAAATAAAGAAAAAGACTGAAGTTCAACAAATTTAAACTCCTAAGAAGAGGCTCGGTTTAAGCCTAATGGGACCTTGAGTCATTTCATCTGTTCCTAATTGCTTTGCTCACTCCTGGTGAGAGCTGAGAGCCATTGTCATGTCAAAGGATGGAAACAGTCCAAAATTTCAAAGCTTGTGACTACATCATTACCAGAAGAGGAGGAAGCAGTTGAAAGCCAAACTATGGTTTACCTTTTTGCAACTACCCACCCAAATCAAACTTGCAGATACATAGTCACAGCCCAGATCTGTAACTTTTGGTGTTGATTCAAACTTTCTTTTGATTTCCCAGGTTTTTGGACAAGTGATCTATGAAAAGGACATATAAGTCACTCATTACATCACCAGAAGACCCTACAAGAAGCCACATAGTTTCACTGAGCTGAGTAAATATGAAAGGTACACAGTGCCGTGCAGGATAAGACAAAATGATATTCATGTGAATGATTTTTTTAAACCATGGACTCGAACCCTGGAGAAAATTTAAGGGGCAATAAGGCTTTAAAATGAGGTAGAGCCAGGAGCCTTGAGTCTTATTAAACAAAAACAACCAGAGTATCCACATTTTTGTAGTCCTACTGTGAAGTTCCAATAAACTGTACCCAAAAAACTCCATAACACTCCTTACCCAGCTTCATGGAAAATGAGAAGTGATTCCAGAGGTTGGCTGACTATTTAATACCTCTTGTAGTAGTTAAAAGGGCCACTTTCTTCTTCTCTCTCACACTCTTTTTTTTAACTTTTACTGCAAAACCATTAAAGAAAGAACTAGTTCTAGTAATAAAAGGTAGCTATATTCCCACAGGGAGAAGGGGAATGGTGGTTCCTGTGTACCCTTAGCGCTCTTGGCAGGGGTATTTATAAAGAAGGTGAAGGTCACAGGGAAGAGAACAGAGTATTTTCTGTTCAATGGAAAATAGAAACTTCCACATGTGAAAAGGAATTTTAGCAAGTTTTATTTCCTTCTTTTACGGCCCTGACATCATATTTTTCTACAGTGACATCATGGCTTTAAAGTAACAGCTTCCAGTAACACCAGTGCATCAGAAGCCTTACAAAGCAACAGCATTTGGTGTTTCTGATTTTCTGAGACGCTGATGAAGCCTAGACCTGAGTAGATCTTCCTGCTCAGCCGAGTTCCTATGCATTTATAAACGCCTATTCAAACTTTGCGAATAACATCTCGCTAAAGTGCCCAGGGCCAGGAGGGTACCCTTTGATGGAGGGAAGTTAAAAATACAATAGCAAAAAATGCATAGTTGGGTTCAACCTGTAAGACTTTATTTTTCCACTATTCCCTGCTTCCTCACCCAAATCGACCAGCCATGCCTGGGAGGAATACCAACTGGGACTGCTTCACCAAGCACAGTTACCCGGGAAAGCTGCATACAAACCTACTCTTACTACGCTTTCAGGAGAACATGTTTTTGAACTGCATCACCAAACTTCAAGGCAGCTCAACAGCTATACAGTGTGAACCTTGGTTTTGACTAGGTTTACCCTGCTGAAAGAGAAAGTGGGATTTGGCCTGCTTCTGCTTTTAACAGATCTTCTTAGTGATGGAAATTTGCTAGTCTCTGATGTTTGCAAATAAACAGATGCAATTGCCATTCCCAGTTTAAGAGAGAAGGAGCCAGAGCCAGGAGAGAGCTTCAAAGAGACTGAATTACCTCTCTCACCTGTAAGGATGTGATTAAGTCTGGCAGGGCACTCTGGGGAAGCAGCTTTTACCACAGCCATCAGCAGCCCACAGAGTACTGGAGAGCTACAAGCTATCTTTTCCCCAAACTCCTGTACCCTTCCTGAACTGGAATATTTATTCAACAGCAGAGCTAAAGCTGCGCATTTTGCAGCATGGAGGTCATAAACAATTGAGAGGCTGGAGGTATTTTCTGCAACCCATGCTAGCGGAAAAACCTCTGTCCACACATACCAAAAATACATGAAATGAAGGTAATGCACTGTAATTAGTCTGCACCAAACTAATAAGGACTGGTGGTCACTACGCTCTGGCATTCGGCACTACCGTTTTCCTGGCAGGCTCTTTTGTCACTGAGATTCACAGAGTAGCAGTGAGGAAGGGAAAATATGGAGCCTCCCTTTAAAAAGTCTATGTGTCTACACCAAGTAACAGCTGTTGCTATTTTAATACTATCTCAGGGCTCATATAGATGTGACATCACACAGAACTAAGGCTTAGCCATCAATTTTACTGCCAATATACCTTAAACTGTAGGGATTTTATTACAAATTTGTATGTTGCATGTGTGTCAGAACAAAATCCACAACTGGAAAACTCCATGCAGTTTCATCCCTTTGTAGTAATTCTGTGAGCCATAAACTGGTTTCAATTTGGAATTAAAATCTGTATTAATTTTAAGCTGAATAGAAGTGAGTTCATCACTATCAGAATGTATTACACATCCAAACAAAAAAGAGTTTCGAAATTTGACTGGTAAGCTGGCCAAGCAAGAGGAGGTGGGGACGGTTTGTATTGTAATTTCAAGCTGCAGGGCTCCCAGGTGTATTGTATAGGATTTCCTGTAATTTACAGGCAGAATAGGCAGTCTACAGGAAAATGTTTGCCACACTGTACATGTGTATTAATTACACAGCAGGATAAAATGATTTCTTTGTGATAGGAAGGGATGTGATCTACAGGCAAACTATTAAACTGATGTGGAAATGCAGACATTCTTCTGCCATTAAAAAGGGCTGCTGGATTCAGGGAAATAAAATTGGCAAGTGTCTTCTCACACTTTGTATTTCCAGGTCTGTGACTGGAGCGTATCACAATACGCCAGGCTCCGAGGGTACCAGGGAAGGGAGATGTCTCCTTACAAACACACTCCGGGAACCTCACTGTCTCGCCTATCCTGCGGGGGCTACTTCTGAACCAAGTTCCTCTGAGAGAAAGACCTCCCCCCTTCAGTGAGAAAGGAGGAATTTTAAGATTTCAGGTGCGTATTGTTCAGTATATCCCCAAGCGTCGTATAATAACACAATTGAATTCTTACTGGGATCATCGGATGGATATCATTCTTTCACCTACCACTGAGCACTGAGAAAGCATCGCTTTTCATTACCACAGGTTAGTGCAATATGAAACTGGTTGGAGAGAGACAACACAACCTCTCTTAAAAAAGATGAGGGAAATTCTTTTTAGATATGTAATCAAGGATGAGACATAAAGGGATATGAGAGGAATAAATAAGATATTCAGACTGCTTTTCTCAAGACCAAATTTCTTGTAACTGTACGGGCTTGTTCTCACTGTGAGATGAGCAATTCTTGTTACGCTTGTGTTCAGATGCAATTTCTGAAGCAGAACTTTTTTTTTTTTTTTTTTTTTTTTGGACTGGTATGAAGAAGAAATCTCACCCGCCACATGCCTTTCCCCAAAGAGCTGGGTTAGACTACATATGGTTGGCGTTCAGGAGGGAGAAGCTCAGAAACACAGAGTTTTGTTTGACTAAGGCATTCCTTCAAACATAAAACCCTCAGAGCAAAACTTCTGCCCATATTCTTTGAACAATAAGGCCTGGTTAGGGCTGAGGATCAGATTACACCAAGGCTTATCTGCAGATGACCTGTGGGCATTTAATGATGCCCAATTTTACCATTATGCATTTAGAAGGAACACTTCAACTGCACTCCAAGTTAGTATTTCACTCCGAGTTAGTATTTCTTTCCTTAGCTGAGGGGGAGGGCAGAACAACAGCTCTACACCAGGACATTAGGTCAAGGCTGAAGAAAGGCACTTGCCCCTGCCTTGGGAAAGGTTCTTGCCTTTTTTCTCAACTAATGAAACAGAAGGCAAAGCTAAAAGAGAAGAGGCATATCACTTATAGGCTAAACTGCTGGACTGCCCAGAGAATCGGTATTTTTAAACGCAGTAAGGTCATCAGCCATGGGAACCAGCTATCACAGATGTCTTCAAGATAAAATCTACACGTCTCCAGAAGACAGCATGCTCCTGACAAGCCCAAGTTCTTGGGTTCAATACTGTAGCAACTAGCTGAAATTTTGTAACTTAGGGTCAGAGGGCAGCAGCTTGTCCCCATGGAGGAGAAGCCGCGGCCCCTGTGGCAGGAGGACCCGGCAGGTCCTCATGAAGGCCCTGCAGGCCGTGGCGAGTGGCGGCTTCTCGGGCTGGCCTGGGGGCAAAGGCGCCGGGAGGAAGAGGATGGCAAGGCAGCGATAGTGGTGGGCACCATCTCGGAGGGCCTGGCAGCCCCCCCAGCGTCCTGGGCCAGGCGCAGCAGACCTGCGCGGCCTCACCGCGGCCTCAGCCCGCTCTTGGCACCGCGGCCGGGGGCGGGGAGGAGGCGGAGCCGGGGGCTGCGGTGTGCCGGCGGGAGGGGGCCGCCGCCTCGGGGCTCCTCTGCCGCCAGCGGCCCCGGAGAGCCCCCGAAGGAGGCCGCTGTCAGCCGGGCTCCTCGGCGCAGTGGGCTCCCCCGGCGAGGGCCCCCCGGCTCCGCCGGAGCCCCACCGGCTCTCCCCGACGCCGGGCCGGCCCCGGGGCGGCTGTGGGGAGGCCGGGGGGATGGAGCAGCAGCGCCCACAAGGGTCCCCGCCCGCCGCCGCCCCCCCCCCCCTTTTTATTTTGAGCTGGGCAGGCTGTAAGAGCGGCCTAGCCAGAAGCGTATGAAGTTTAACAAAGAGGAGCACAAGGTCCTGCGCCCGGGACGACATAACCAAAGGCCCAGTACAGGCTGGGGAGCAGCCTCGCTGAGAGGGGCCCAGGGGTCCCGGTGGACAACAGGCTGTAGACAGTCAGCAATGTGCCGCTGCAGCAGCAGAGGCAAATCAGATCCCAGGCTGCATCCACAGGGGCATTACGGGGGCAAAGGCGGAGAGAGAGAGACAGGATGGTCCCCCTCTACTCAGTGCTTGTCAGGCCACACCTGGAGTACTGTGTCCAGTTCTGGTCCCCACAATTCAAACAAGATGCAAGCTGGAGAGGGTCCAAAGGAAGACCACAAAGATGATCAAACGGCTGGAGAACCTGCCCTATAAAGAAAGAAAGAGTGAAGGAGTTAGGTCTCTTCTCCCTGGGGAAGAGGAGGCTCGGGGGGACCTCATTGCAGTATTCCAGTACTGAAAGGGCAGCTCCAGGGAGGACAGAGGTTCTCTCTTCACAAGGAGCCAGATGGAGAAGACGAGGGGCACTGTGTACAAGTTGCTCAGGGAGAAGTTTCATCTTGATATAAGAAAAAAATTTTATAGTGAGAACAATCATTCACTGGAACAACCTCCCCAGGGGTGTGATAGAGTCCCCAACACCAGAGGTTTTCAAGGTGCAATAGGACAGGGTGCTAGATAATTTCAGCTAGGCTCCCTTTCCCACAAAAGGTTGGACCAGATGATCTTCCGAGGTCCCTTCCAACCCAGGCTGTTCTAGGATTCTGTGATTCTCTCTGGCATAGGAGACAGGGGAGAGGACAAAAGACGGAAGTTACTTGACCATGGCCAACATGGATCAGCCAGTGGGCAGAGAGAGAGCTAAGAGTGGAGACAAAGCTGCAGGGACAGCTAAAGCCTTGCATGGACATTAGCACAGGAGCCATTCTCTGAGGTGTCTTCACTGTATACCTGAGGACTGATGGCTTTGGTGTAGTGAGGGAGTAAATGATCTCTGGACACTCCCTGGTTCAGTCTAGCTCTGCTGTGAGGACAGCAGTACAGCTAAACTCTACAGAAAACAACATCTCTTTTATTTGCTGTTATTTTTGTAGGACACAGAATCTAGACCCATGTTTAAATGCCGCAGCCTTTAATGGTCTCCACAATTTATTGAAACTTTAATAGAAGTGACTGTCACTGTTTCAATTCAGTCCCTCTTTTTGCACATAGAAATCACTCCAAGGGGGTGTTCTTCTGCCATCATCTCTGAGGCATTCTTCCCCTCCTCTTCAAGATGGGGGGGGAATCTTGCTGGAAATTTCTAGAGAAAATAGAGTTTAATTTCTTGGAGGTGTTTTCTTGACAAGAAAATAGAAAGCATGTGTCTCTGCTTCTCTTATTGTACTTCCAAGTAATGAAAGTATTTAAGGAGGTACAATTATGGACTTGGCAAGCACCTGGGGCTCTTGGAACTGCTTTTTCACACTGAATAAACACTGCAGTTAATCTGTTTATGTTACACTGCACTGGAAAACTATCTCCAAGAAAAGGCTACAAGTATGTATTCTCCACTCCTTTCCTTTGTTTTTAATGTTAAATTAATAACTTGTTTAAATGATTTGATTTCTTCTTTTTTATCTCTATTCACAAGACAGCAAGTCAAAAGCAGTTTTTAATTAACAAAGATATAAACCTAGGGATTACTGCACTAGGTCAGACCAATGATCCATTCTGGTTTTGACAGTGGCCAACGGGAGATGCTTCAAAGCAATGCGTAGGAAGCACTGTAATGAACAATAACAGCGTAACTTCCTGCAGGGACCTGAGGTTCTTAACACACACATCTTACTGCTTGCACATGCACCCACCGTGAGAGCTGATATCCCTTCATTTAAACAAATAAATATATATATATGCATATAGACCGTTATCTTTGTCTACATTCATGTTGAATCTTTGATGTCATGTAATTTTTAAACCTATTCCTCCCTTAGAGTCAATTATATCTTGTGGCAGTAAGTTATATAATTTAAATAAGCAGTCTGTGAAAAACAAATGAACAAAAAAGCCCCCAAACCACAAACTACATGGTTTAAAAAGCAACCTTGTTAGGATGAGGAGAGAGCATACAAGCCTACCCACTGCCTGCCATCCACACCTCTCACATCCCCACAGTGCCTGTGGTTATTGGATCAGGGATATTACAGGGTATGGTATCTGTGCCTATCCCCCTCGGTATCAGGTTATGTATCAATTATCTGTGAATTTGCCTAATCCCCTTTTGTTGATACTGTGTGCTCCCACAACTGCCATTGCATCCCAGTTCACTAACAGCTTTGTAAATAAGTTCCCTCCTTTTATCTGTTTTCAGACAACCTCTTACCAAATATAGAGTGCCTCCTAGCTCTCATACTGCAGGATTTGATGGATCGTCCTTCTGCTTTCACCTTATCATCCACTAGCTTTGTAAAACTCAGTCCTTTCCCCTTCTCAGCCTTCTCCAAACAGAGGAGTCCCAGCTTCTCTAGTTTCTCCTCATAAATGCAAGTACTCCATCCCTTTAACTGCATTATTTACCTTTCTCTGGACCATTTCTAACTGCACTATGTCCTTCTTGAGATGCAGAGACAAGAACTGTGCATAGCATGGCATTTTTATTGTAATCCTGACTAAAAATACTACAACACTTTTGATTCCTTAGCACCTATGTGCCTTATGCATGGACATTTCAGATGGGTTTATGCATGAACAGGGGACACAGCATTGAAAAACTCCCTATGCTATGACCAGTCCCTTGGATAAGTGGGAACATACAGGAACCCAGAGACCAAAGGTGCAGCTGGTCTGCAAATTATTTTCTCTCAGAATATGGCTTGCCAAAACAGTAGAGGTCTAGTACAAGGCAATTTTGAATGTGGACAACGTAAGTCATCAGAACAGGCTGAAGTCACTATTTTGTACGTTATACAACAGAGCTAAGCCATACTTGCCACAAGCATGCAATGTAAACTAGAGCCCTTAGCTGCAGTATAGTCCATGGAGACTGCTTGAGTCATGGTAATACCTGATAGGAAGTTTTACTCTGGAAATGTTGACACTCATGATGCATGTATGGCCTCTGTACCTGCTGCCTGTAACAAAACTCTCACAAGAAGAAACACTCTGAGTACTGTATAGGAACCCAACACATGGTCTGAAAAGCAGAGGTCATCTTCTGCCCTGCTGTCTAAATTAAAGAGAGCAATGGCTGGTTCAAATTGCCCAGTGCTAAGTTTGGCTTACTGTATTGCCTGGGGAGCAAAACCATCAGCAGCCGTCAGTAGCAGGCAGTATAGACAAGGAGGCTCTGCTTCTCTGTACTGACTTTATAACTCCCTGAATATGGCCTTAATATTCATGTTAAAAAATATGCAAATTGATCCTTTGTTCCTGCTCTGAACTCTTCATAGTGTACTACGAACTATGAGCAAATCTTGAGAAGATTACACAAATACTACAAGTTAGCAAGTGGATGCTGAGCCTTGAAAGAGAATCACTGTGTCCTGCCCTGCTGCTCTTAGTCCCTAGAAAAAAGTGGCCAAGAATTTGAAAACATGGCTAGAAAATTGTATTTTCAAGTCCATAAAGCTTTACACTTCATCTTTTTCTCCTATTTTAGGCCCAAATCCTATAGTTTCATTTGAGTATGAAGTACCAGAGCACAGAAGTCAATAAGAGCCCTTTTATTGACTTCAGTTGGCATTGTATTGGGACTGGTGTTTTTAAAATCATAACAGTACAAGAAGGTAAAAACTGTGTGTCCATAAGGTTAAATAAAAGTGTGTGTGTTTAAAACATTGAAGAAATTGTTCTGAGAACAATTCATCTTTCTGAAAATATGAACCCTGTGATGCTGCCAAGGTCAGGAAGAGCTGTGATAATTTAGTGCGTAAGTGCTAGTCATACAGCACAATGCCACATTATTTAATTTTGTAACACATTCATACAACTGCCTGACAATAGCCATGGATGTTAACACTACCTGTGGGCTGAGGTCAAGGGAACGTAGTTTAACGTTAAAACAAAAGAGCTAATTGGATTCCTGTTCAAGTTCTAGCTTATTATGTGATCGGAGTTACTTTTCCTCTTTCTGCCTCGGTCAGCTCATCTGGAAAGGAGGACCACAGTGTGACTCATGACTGAAATGTGAAAGAAAAATGTAGTGCATATGCCTGGCTTATTGGCCATTCTTCCTAATTTCTCTGTCCCTTTTTTTGCCATGCAACTCTGGTTTGTGAATTCCAGGCCATTTCCCTCAGAGAGCATAACGCAGCTCACCTTGTGAAATGGGAAGGACTAGTGTTAAAAAGGAGAAGCCATCTTCAGCTGTAAAAATTAGATGTCTTGCTAATGCCAAAATTAATAATACAGAGATATTTGGAGCTTACATTTCATTCTTACAACTGGCAGTGCACAGAATAATTTTTAAATAAGACTATATCACATACCCAAAACCTTATAGACAAATAAGCGCTATCCCCTTTCCACAGACGAGAAGCATAAACACAGACCAGTTAAATGAGCAATGCAAGGAGACTGAAGAAATTCAAGACTGAAAAAAACAAAACCCCAGAATTTTTGCCTCCTTGTTTCTAAACTCATAAAAAAGACTTTTCTCTCAAAAAATTGGATTAAATAATTTAATTAAAGACATAACCTTGTTTTATATTAAATTGCATGCAAAGCTCTCTTCTGTTTGCAGAGGAGCTAAGAGTCACCCTCTGAAATGGCTGTTGTGTAGTGTGACTTTCAAAATAATATCCTTTCAGTGCACAAAAGGAGAGAGCAAAAGATATATGTCCTCTGGCTCAACGTGTATGGTTGTCTCTGAGGAGTTCATACAGATGATCAGACCACAAACTGTCAAATGCACAGGAGTGGGGATGTCAGGAGGGAGAATAGTCCCGGCCTGAAACTAGAACAGACTCAATTGCTATCAAACTTCAGGAAGGAAGAACCGGCGAACCCCTCACATCACACACCCTTTGCACTGCCTGGGTGCAGAGCTGTGCCCCAGTAATACTGAATTTTGAGCTGCAGCCTTTCCCTTTGGAAGTCCTCCCCCTCCCTAGCCCCCTTGCATGCAGAGCTGCCGACAACTCCCTGAGCAGCAAATGCCTTAGTTTTATTTTTGGGAAGGACCACTGCAGGGTTCATCCCTGTAAGCACAAACTGATAAACAGGCAGTTTCAGTCTCCACAGGCTAAACTTAAGTTCCCTCTGCAGATGTATTTTTGCTATAAGCTGTGGCACACTGTTGTGCCATGTAAGAAATGTACTTATTCAAAGAAGTGGTTTTAAGTTCAAAGATAATGTCATGTTCATTTGAATATAAGCATGAACAACACACTCACAAACACACTTTCTGTCTCCCTACATCCCTATCTCAGCCGTAGGCAGGGTGGTAATATATAAAGAGAGAGCAGGTGGGATTTTTTGGGGGTGGGGAAGAAAAAGGCTTATAGCTCTAAAGCTAAGTTCACTGCCTATTCCACATTGTGGAAACGAAACAAAAATGTCTCATGAATTGAGCAGGCATGCTGCAAAATAAAAAGAAACAATAGCATGCAGATAAATGCAGGAAATTCACCAATTAAAATGCAGGATTTTATTTCAAAAGAGTTTGGGCAGAGTCTCCATTTTTCCCAGACTGCTTCTATCACCTGTATGAAGGGGCCACTGGACTTACACATGCAAAAGCCATTTATCCACTTATATTTGGTATCTCGCAAGGTCTGAGTCCTCAAAGAGCTCAGACATAAGGAGCTTTCAGGTTGGCACCTACCTAAATAGCCTCACTCGCTATATGTAAATGGTCTCCTTTGCAACAGAGATTTTGCTGAAGGCATTTGCTCTATGCATGTAACTGACACCATTCAGAGGAACAGGGTTAGGACTCTGATCTCCCTATGTGGTCAGAGAAGAGGGATAAGACCTGTAAGTGGAATGAGAGAGAGGTTGGAGGACTAACACAATGATTTAACATGCTTTCTGTGAGCAGGCAGTCACAATGTCTGAACTTCAGTCTCTGATAGTCCATTCCCTGCCTACTATGTTTTATAAAATGCTTGGGAAAAACACTTTGCACATCATCTTCTGCACATCAGCAGTGTAAGACTGGAATCAGGGATTCCAGTGCCACGTCATAAATCATGGCACCTTGCGTCACTGACACTTGAAAGACAAAATGTGAGAATCTGTCTATAACGATATCCTTTAACTCAGGCGAAATCACTTTGGCCTTTCAGTGTGTTTGCAAACACCATTGCTGCAACCCAAATGGCCCTGCTTCAGGGTCTGATCCTGATCTCACTGATTTGGTCATGCATATTAACTTAGACGTTTTACTGTGATAAATGGTCATATACGTAAAATCAAAATGGAGCCTTCAGCAGACTTTTTACAATAGCACGGGAAAATAATCTCCCCACTACTTATTCCATTATCACAGACTAATTGGAAGACCTGGAAAAGTCCCTCCATGTCATTAGCTGTCTATGAGATGAGAGAGCTGCAGCAGATCAAATTCTTCACAACGATGGCTATCGTAACACAGGAGGGATCTGAAGTCCAGGCTGTAACTTACCACTCCCATTGCACAAGAGATGCGCAGTGATGAAATATCCCCAAAACGGGATTAAACGATTATGTTTAGAGACACAAACACATAGAGACCTCCCACTAACTCAGCAGATTCTTTTGAAAGTTGGCACTGTCAAAACAAACACAGTCGCCTGTAGCACCCTTCCACCACTCCTGCTGACAGTGCTAGTGAGGAGGAGGAGGTGCTGAGTACTTTGTTATTATGAGGAGGAGGATAGTGTTGGGAAAGGTGTTGAGTTTGACACAGAAGTATCAAGAGCAGGAAAGCGAAAGTCAAGGAAATCAGCCTTGTGCCATCTAAAATTGCTCTGGCACTAAACCTACAAAAATCAATGACTCTGCTTTCACAGGAGTTTTCACATAAACCTGAGGGAGCATACAGCACGAGCTGCACCAGATGGAAAGTCACTGGAAGTAGAGATTGAGACAGGAGCAACGTTGGTATCTATCAGCTACATCAAACACAGAATTCACAAACAGTAATTAGGGCTATTCACATCTATCCCTGCCTTTTACATCTGCTGTATCAGTGTGGAGGGCGAGACAGCACAGAGAGAAAACCGAGATGTTATAAATATATCTGCAGGTAGTAAAAGGATTGTTTATACTCTTATGTATTTGTGCCTTTTATCTGGGTAAAAATTTGGTAATACAACAGTCTGAACTTTAGGTTAGAAGTTATTTTTCCCTGGTTCCACCTTTTCAAACCCATCTCATCACAGCAGCTTGTCTTCCTTGCCCTCCCTCACAAAAACACCCCTCCCCACACCATATTTAAAACCTTCTCACAAAGAAAACTGAAGGAAAATAATTTTTGTGCAACTTATCCATCTTTCAAAGCAGCTTCTGGCAGAAGAGAGCTGAGAGTGATGAGTCCATAGAATAATAAATAATAACAATATTGAGCAGTTTTGCAGAGCAAATATACTTTGAAAAACTTCTCCTCTTGAGTGCCTGACATTATTAATTTGTTCTCCAAATATGCTAGTGAGGGGAGTCAGCCCATTTTTACAGATGGGGAAAGTGAGCATATAGATTTCAATAATTGTTTAAGACACAGAGGAGTCAGTTCCAGAAACTGGGCAGAAAAACTCACAGGAGATCACAGTCCATATCCATGGCAATATTTGGGTAGAGCCCTGCCACCACAATAATTGCTATCAGCAAGTGACACATGCTTGGCATTTTTGACACCTGTGAATAATACCCTCCCTGAACTGCCCTTCCCTGTGGTCCAGAAGAAGTATGTCCTAGGCCTTAAGCAGCAGCAAAGGCTGAACAGAAGTTCCTGTAGTCACTGATGACAGAACTATTTCTAACCCCTTCCCAGCTTCTGCTTAAAAGGGTTCAAACTCATGCTAATCTACTGCCTAAGTAATATGTAACATCCAAACAACCCATCCTGAGTTGCACAGACACCCACTGGGGACATCCTTTCCCAGCACTCCTGTGGAACTGCAGCATTTTTTTATTTTTTTACCATGATGACTGTGTTTTCAGGCCCATTACTGCACAGCAGAGATTTCAGATGAATTGAGGGGAGGGCGAGAAGACCTGAACTGACTTGCTGTATCCACATGAAATGGTTAGTGAATGACCTTGTGTCCAACCTTCTAACATCTAAGACAAAAGCATGGAAAAGCTGAACAAAGGAAAGCAGGAAAGTTCACTGAACAGGGGGTGTATAGGGGTGTGGGGGTTTTATTTGTTTGCATAGAAATTGAGGTTGATAAGCAGCTAGCTTAATTTTAAGCATCTTCCTGTTTTATAGTACTTGTAGTAGAGTCACAAAAGTAACAACAATTTCCAGGACCAGTACAACACCAAAAGCAGGTCAAAATCTTGCTTGCTCACACTAATGAGCTCTCAGAAATCAATGGATTTAGGGATTCCTGTGCGGACAAACATCACTTGCCCCAGGTTCCCCTGATAATGGCTTGGTGATGAAACCAACCTTCATCCTCCCTTTTCCTTATAGGATTGCTTATGAGCCAGATTATAATGCAAAAGTAACCCAGGCAGAGGGATGGCTCTTCTGTGTCACCTCCTGCTTGCTCTAGGCAACTGCTCGCACTGGCACACCAGTATGATATGGCACATGCTGATGCTAGGGCTCTTGCTTTTGCTTTTTAGAGCTATTGATTTCCTGCCCTTTCTTGTAAAGTATTCTGTGAACTGGAAGCAGTTAAAGGTTAACTGCAAAGATTTCATTAAAAAGAATATTTTAAAATTGTTCAAGATCCTAAATCATTAGTAGTTAAATACCTACACCTAAGAATCACACTGAAATTTATGTCTTTAGGCAATGAAGTTCCAAGAGTTACCTGCCAACACGAGCGCCCCAGACTCTGCTCGCTCTGCTACAGCTTGGCACCCACAGGCAGCCCCCAGCTCTGTATCAGGTCCTGGCAGTAGTGCTGGCTGTCACGGGGGATCCTCTGCTTGACATCTCACTAATAAGAAGAGGAAGAAGAAATGGGTTTTACTGGCTGGCAGATCCTTTAAGTAATCAAAGTCTGGCATTTTGGTGAGAATGAAAAGTCAGAAGGAGATGCTGGGAGAAGGGGAAAACATGTCTCTACCAGCACTCCTATCCCTGGCATCTGTATGACTGAGTAAGAGCAGGAGAACATGAGTCTAACCCTGTGGTAGAGAAACAGCATCTCTATTAGTCAACATCAACAACTCCTGGTGGGGTGCCTGGGGGAAAGGGCTGGCGAGGAGCAAAAAGAAACATTAAAGCGACAATATGCACTGAACACTCCTGCCAGAGGGTAAGAGAAGTGAGGAAAAGGATTGCTGCCCAAAATACAGTGTGCACATATGTGTGCGTGCATGGAGGGGGAGTTTACATACATCTTGTTTACAAGCTGTAACATTATAAACTGACATATCTGTTATTGTGGTTGTGTTTCCCCATTTATGCTTCTTTTTTCTCAGCAGCTTTTTCTTTGCTTTATGCACAAACTTAGGCCTTAGCAAAAGAGGAAAGTTTGCTGCCTGAGAGCACCAAGGGGAGCCATTTCACTCGCCTGGGGATCTGCGCAGTATGTGTGTTTGTTAACTTTAGGAGGAACCTCCTGACATCCGAACCCAGCATCCACTGCTGCTGACAGCACCTGGCAGAAGGGCTACATCCTGAGCATCCTTTGGCAGTTTTTCTGTGAAGAGGCTACAACAGAGCTACAGTACAGATGGTCCTTCATTTGGGGGTGTTTGGATCCAGACCCTTCATTTGGGTCTGTCTGAAGGGAAACTGCCTTCAAGATATGCAAATATTTTGGTTTTAAAGCTATACGGACATGGGTCAACTAAATTCCCTTCTCTCCTCCAGTGCCAGTTCTACCTGTCATTCAGGCAATGCAAAGGCTTCCCCTACTGTAGCCAAAAAATTCTCTGCAGCTTCTGGCTCTGTATCACCACCCAAACCCTAATGCTGGGGACACAGCCAAGGGGACAGGCTGTAGGGGGAGGGCACCCCAGCAACCTCTCGGGGCTGAAGTTCCCTTGAGGACACTGAAATGAAATGCTACTCTATCCTGGGGCTTAACCAGCCTTGTACTGGTGGATTTGAGGAGGAGCAGAAATGAGGGGCATGATGTGATACTTAAAACATACCCAGTAGGATCTATCCCCTGCAAAGGATTCAGCCACAATAGGTTCATTCAGTCTTCTTAGTCATTAGAGTATTTTCAGCATTATTTTTTAAAGATTTGTTCTACCTCCTAAAGAATTGCTCTCAATGCAAAAGCAGAATGATGAATACATCTTCCCTTTCCCTGCTGAATCCAACTTTGAAAAACATAATGCTTCTCATCTCATTTCCTCCCCAAGTCAAAATAAGCCAACCAAATCCTGCAGTATACCTATCAATACAAACAAAAGATGCAGAGGTGGTTTTTTGTAGCAGAAATAAACACAGTTTAAGGAATGATTTTCCTTTCATGACAGCTTAAGGTCCTTCAAACTTGACAGAATTGATTACTGAATCAAAGCAAAGGAAGGCAGGGAATGGAGTTTTCTTGCATGCACCTGTGATGTTATACACTCTGTGTGCTACAAGGAAGAAAGTGAAATGCTTGAGCTATCAGTAAGGAAAACCCAGAGAGGAAAAAGAAGAAGGGATATCTTGGGATTAGCTTTAGCGTAACATCCTACAGTATGTTTACTTTTCTTTTCTTCTCCATCTCATATTTCTTCATGGGATCAGTCCCCAGCCCTGCAGACCCTCCCAAGAGTACAATGCCCCTTTCGTGTATTGTACGAGTGGCACTGAGAGTACGGCAGCTTCAAAACATAAAAGGAAAAAAAGAGTCTCCCTCAACGCCATCATCATTTTTAAAAAAGGCAATTGATGTCGCCTGAAGCAGCAGCTATGAAGCCCAATTATACCACATTTCATTCAAGTGTCAAAAATTGGAATAATAATAACCAACAATGAGGAGCATATATAGAAAATGATGCTGCCATCTTCTTTTGTTTTGGCCACGCGTTTTCATAAATTCATGCTTCGAGCAGACCCAGTGCCACATTCCTTCAAGGACTTTCTTGTTCACTATTGTTTTCAGTTCTTAACAATTGGCTTCCCTGACTACTTTCCTTGTGTTGACAGTCGCTCACAGAGCCTCCATATGCTCTCACTACTTGGGTAGTCAATCATTTGTGAATTAGCTACCCAATCAAATATCTACAAGAGGCTGGTAGTGTTTATTCATCGCTGGTGTTTTGAGTGAGTGTATTGCTTGCAAAAGGTGTCAGATTAAACATGCAGAAATGAATTTATTCACAGAATATGGATTGCATAGTTGGAAACAGAGAGACAAGCACTGGCCTGAGTTCACAGTGGTTTTCTGTTGGTTTTTTTTCCTTTGTTTTGTTGTGGCTTACACCAGGCCTGAGGTAAGATGTCCCTGGACTCAGGAAGACTTCAGCCACCTGCTTACTTAAAATGGGATATTTGGAAAGAGGCTGGAATCTTGGCTGGAAGCAAGAGAGCAGCTCCAGGGGCTGCCTCAGTGTGAAGGACAGAAAGTTTAAAGCAATCAAAGACATCCTGATGGCATGTTTTTCTCATCTTAGATCATGGAGGTGCATACTGCAGCCCTGCAAAACACGTTCCTCTTTGCATCAGCAATATTCCTGCATTCCCAGCTGCATGGATAGAGCCTTCATAACCCCTTGACAAAGAACACAAGAAGCACTTGCACATGATGCTATGTATGATCTCAGACAAAAGCAGTCCCTCTTTTAAGATCTGCCTCAAAACACCAACACAATACTTTCCTTAGCTGTCATTTTGGGGGAATTTAAAGGCATTTTAATACTGGCCAACATAGCCTAAAACAAGCAATGCCAACCTGCAGAAGAGCCAAGCTTTTATACAGCAGAGTTGTTCCAAATCAGGATTTTCACTTGCCTGTCAGAGACACTGCCTAATTCAGACCTGAACACAAACCTTCACAGGTTTTAAATACACAACTCGGGTGAACTTGCCTCCTTTTATAGGAAAAGGGCAAAAAAGTTGAGGTAACAAGGCTGTGTTTGGTGATCTCGCTTTACAGCCCAGGTTTATGCTAAAAGACGACTAACATATATATCCACAGGGGTTCCATATTTGTCACCTTTACCTGACTTTAGAGATTACCAGTAATCTATTATAAGCAAAAAAATATTTTAACTGCCAGTCCAAAGGAAATGTCACTGGTGATGAGAGAATTGAGTTGATTTATTTTCTTCTTATGAATCATTGTCACAATAAAGGGCCTGCATGACAACTCTGCCCTCAACAACCATTGAAAAACCCAGTTCCTTTGAAATTATGAGTTGGCTGGTCCTTATATTGATAGTACATGGTGACGATGACAATGATGCACAGGGAGAAACGTAACTTAGCTGCTTGTCATAGTTCTTGCTTCAACTGACTTCCAGCAGCATTTACTATTCTGTATTAATAGAAATTAAAATATTAAACACTTACTCATTAAGGTATGCAGATATGATTCACAGGGAACTAGTAAGAAAATGCTGTTTTTAAGTGGAGATATTACAGTGAAGAATACTTCAAGTTAGAGCTTCCCAGAAGAAATATACAGTACTTGTTTATTCAGTGTCAGTAGGAATAACAAAAATTTGTTTTATTGGTAATAGTACATCGATACCTGTTAGGCCAATGGCAATTTTCCTGAAGTTTTCCCTTCTTCAGAATTCATGAAAGAAATTTAAAACACTCAAGGCAAATGTTCAGTGCTAGGGACAGTAATGGAAAGAATCAAAGTGGAACTACCTGGATTGTACATTAAATAAAAGGCAGAGAATGAGCACTGAGTGAATTTTTATATGTTCACATTACAACAAACTAGTCAAAGATTCTGACCCCTGGCACTGGAGAAATCTTCCCAGTTTTGATATTTTCAATAAAATAATTCCCAAGAGGGCTGGAAAAAACACTCTCGCTCTCTCTTTTTCTTTCAATAAAATGAGACCCCATCTGTATTATGAAAAAAAAAATACTAATAATTTGATAGTGTTCTGAAGTAGCTTTTATAAAGCTTTTGCTTGTGATTTAATATTGCCCAGGAAGTCCATCAGATTTTCATGGCTTTGCTGGAGAAAGAAATGTGCAGCATCCTAGCTCGTGCAGTCAACAACTTATACATCGGCAAAGATAATGCTGAAGGTGATGTGCTTAAATCTTCTACAGCCAACCCAGGCTACAATGGAAGGAATCTGGAGAGGAGCTAATTTCAAAAACGTGGTATGGGTACGTCCCATCTGTACACAAGAAATCGCCTGATAAGCATGAAATATGTTCCCTACACTGAAATGACTTCAGAACATCTCTGCTTTTAGGGCCCTGATGGCAGGAAGGCTTCTCTGCTGACTCCCTCTGAGCTGATTGTACACAAATATTTGAGTATAGTGCAAGATTATTACTTGAAGGAAAAAAAAAAACAGGCAAGAGAGTTGGGCAGCAGTGTGTAATAACGAATAGGTGCATGCAGTCAAAACAATTAATGTCACTTTGCAAGGTCTTTTGGAAATACATCAACAGAGGGAACCTACAGATGGCTCTTTTTCAGTGCATTTTGGAAGGGGGTAGAATAGGCCATGCTACTGTAAATCGCAGGCTGAAAGATGAGAATGACAAAGAAAAAAAAAGAGAGAGAGAAAGAAGTATATTTTTTTTTCCTTCTGAATTTGCTCTTCACAAATAAAGCAAAATAAAATTGGGCATGTACAGCCAGGGCAAAGATTGAATCATAGGATGGATGGTCTAAGGCAACAGATACACCAAGCTGACCCATAATGCTGGGTAGAGGACCAGAATTTTCCAGTGCTCAGCACCAATTAAGGCCAGGTTTGCAGAAAATGTCCTTCCCAGGAGGGCCAGCATAGCAGAAAGCATTTGGCTCCCTCTTGATGTTTGCAGAAATGTTTTCAGAAGACCTTCTTTTCCTGGCATGCTGCCCTCTTTCTATACCTAGTTATTTAAACAGGACTTTGAAAGTCCAAATTATCATCTCCCTGATTCTCAGTTTCCTATCATTAAAATGGGAATAAAAATAAACTTCTTTCATGGCCTAGGAGCAAGGAGGATAAATGCAGAGGTGCTTAATGCTCAGAAACTTCACTGCTGGGGGTCAGATAAGGATATGATTTTTGCACCAACAATTCTTACTTTGCTCTTGTTGTGGTGTTACCTTTCATTAAGTACTCAAACATTCAGAATAAAATCAGATCCTAAGGCAACAATGCCCTCTGCTCTCAGAAATCTTCCATTTCCAAAATGTCTGAGCTGCATTGCTTGCTGAAACTGTGTCCCCCTTTCAGAGATCTGTCTTGATTCCATTCCTTCACCTTCAGTTTGCCCAGAGCTTTGTCCTGCTTTTCTCAGGCAGACAGCCGATGAGCTTGACATGTACAAGAGTGTTACATGTATATGTTTGTGGGTCTGTATGTATATATTTTTATATATGGATACATAAAATATATACATATATGTGTGTACATGTTTAACTAGTGTTATTGCTGGGAAAGGATGGACAAACAGCTTGAACATAACTCCAGTCAGTTTTAAACATCAGGTAGTTGGATGTATCAGAGGAGTAGAGAACAACACTTGCTCAGCGACAGAAAATAGACTCTTTCTAGGGTTATTCTTGCCCTCATTGGCTCCATGTATGTAATGATGACCCAGTGTACTGTAACTCACAGCGATGTTGGCAGACAGCAAACATTGTCGGAAGCCATGCCAAGAGGAGAAAAGATTGTTCTTTTGCTCTTATATTTTCAAGTACAGTCTTGCATTTGCCTTATTTATCGCTAGTCAGTTGAAGGGACAGAAGAGGTGAATTTACCAGATACAGCTATCCTGTTAGCTCTCTCATTGCCTTTTCCTATAAACATTCACAAACCTTTTTTAAAAAGTGGCCATTGCCAAGTCACAGAAAGGTCAGGAGCCTGTCGGTGAAGTTCTGCGGTATCTCCCAGCTCTGGCAAGACACCACTTCAGGTCTGAGTAAGCCACATGCACAAAAGAAGGCCATATTGTACATGATGTGGGCTCACTAGCCAGCCAATGGGTGGTGGTCCTCAGTGGGCCCAGGGATGAACGCAAAGATGACAAGTTTTGTGGAAAATCTGAAGAGCTAATGAGATAACCCATAGGTGTGTCCTGTAGGTTTGGGGGTCAATACTGTGAATGCTACACTGGGCAAAAGCTGCTGAGGAAGAGCATAGATAAACAGTATTATTTCCATCTTTTAGGGGCAAGAATAAGTGGAATTATTTCATCATGTAAGTCATAACCACAAAGAGTTTTCCACCATACCAATTCCCTGTAAAAATGTTTGAAGACTTGAGCACAGCTGAAGGAAGGACTCAGAATAAAAGAAGGATCCTCCTCTGTATTTTAACAGTGACTTCTGAAGAGCACTTACCATGTTCTACTTCAGAAGTACATTTCTGCATGCGTACAGGTGTAAGAAGTTTCATCGAGTTTGGAGAGAAAAGGCAAAAGCTTTTAACATTAGTCAAGGACACAGAGTGGTTAAAGTGATATTTCCTTCCCCTGTTTTAACCAATTACTCCTGCACTCCTATGTATATGATTTCAGGCTACTCTGTTTCAGGAAAAGCCTGGGAAGACCCCTTTGCTGAGGAGGAACTATGTATTTTCAGCATTTGTTAATCTATTTTCTTAATAGCTTGGTAAGCAAACTGTGCTCCTTAGCCAGAGCCTGGTAGATACGGTACAAAAAAAGATATTTCTGCACCTACACTGACAAACAGAGACTACGTGGTCTGTGGTACCCGCCTCTGATCCTGTTATGGGTAGCCTCTTCAGAAAGTTTCACTTTCTTTAGGACATCTCAGAGAGCATCATCTTGCCAGTGAAAAGTTTTAGCATTTTCCAATACCTGAGAGTGCTGCTCTAACCTGTGTTTAGAACAAGAAAATAACCCTGTGGCTTGTTGTGGTGTCTATCACATACCAATCCATAGCTTCTCCTCTGGCTTTAAACAGATGAGCATCACAATCTTCCCCTTCCCTTCTCCTGTCTAATTAAGAAGAGGTTTTGGATTAGGTTCTTCTCCCTATCCAGATGATGATATTCAAGCTGAACTATGAGCTCCTTCAGTCGCTCCTCTTCCACTTCAGCCCTCTCCATCCATCTTCTACAGTATCCCATATGATCACCTATTATGTTTTGCTTCATGCCTCCTCTCTGCTGTGTCTGAGGGGCTGAGACTGGGGAGATGCTAAGGGGGAAGGGCTCCTGCTGCTCACAGATGTTCAGGCAAAACTAACGAAGAATCAGACAGTTCCTTGTTCTACAGCTCCACTATCTCCAGGCCTTAACATGAAACCACACCATGTAGAGCTTTTCACTGAGTGCAGGATATCGAGGGATTGGGTTTTCATGTTGCCAGTCATACTGTTCTCCCATAACACAACCCACACCTTATCTAGTATTCTACACTGGGTGAATAGGCTCTGTAGTCTACTCTGTAGGTCTCGGGGAGCTTTTCCTCCAGGACATCAGGGTGTACCTGGAAATGGAAATTACTGGCAAGAGAAGGTTGCAAGAGGACTTGGCGTAAGTCATGAAGTCAGGTCCCAGGCTTGCTAACCACCAGGACCTTCTCCTAGCTTCCTACCCTGGCAGTTGGGCTCCTGTGGACCTTACTTCAGTCCTACTGCATCTGTACTTATAATTGAAAATGAGCAAACCTATTCTAGGCACCTCTCAGCTTTGGATTTATGTCCAAAGCTAGACCAGGGCTATGCTCACTTTTTTTGCCAAATCACAGTTCTGAACAAGGACTCGGAACAATTTTGGATTTCCTTTTTAACCCAAATCTTGAAGTGAACTTTGGACAGATTTTCTAGGTTTCTCAAACTCAGAAAAGTGATTGTCTCACAATGGACTGACTTTACAGCAGCTTTCCTTAACTAGTACCAGTTTTATAGTGAACTTAATGAATAGCTAACCTAGATAACAGAATGAGGGCAAGAGGGTCATGGGGAAGATAAAAGATAGTCAGAAAACAACAAATATGGAGTGAAGAAAGACACAGAATGAAGGAAAATACTCAGAAGGCTTAAGAGACAGAAAGGTGATAGGAATTGCAATGATAGCTAGAAGTGCCCAAGTGTTACCTCATTTGGGTCAGGTGGGCCAATATATCTCTCAACCATCGTATTTTTTTCAAGGTAAGGCAAGGAAGGCTTTGTTTTTTCTTTCTTGTTCTGTGATGCATTTTTTCTTTTCAGGAAGTTTGGTGGGGTTTTTTTGTGTTTTGGTTTGGTTTCTTTTGGTTTTGGGGTTTTTTTTTAATTACCTTGATCTTGCTTTCCCTATTCCCCATTTGGTCACTGTTTGAACAGGAATGAATTCCCAGCCTCCAAAGCCCATATGTGATTTCTATGGAGTGATCCCAAATTACCTAATCTCAGCTCATATGCCAGTGCGCATTCACAGTTTAACATCTTTTTTTCCTTGGAACTGGGCACAGAAACTGCTAGTTGGCTCAGATGTAAAAATAAAACACTGAGGCCAAACCCTGCACAGTAAGTCTACATATGTGGTTGGGCACTAACAAGCAAGAAAGAAAATGATCTATTTAAAGACTCACTTCTGATTTAGGCATTGCTTTGAAGCAGTGCGAGTAGCCAGCAGAGTCTGGTCTCCATCACAATTTTTCAAATATAAAAATTAAAAAATGGTGATAATTACGCATTCTGAAAGCTGGATGGGGCCATGCTACACTGAAGCATATTTTCCAATGTAATTAAGGCTTTCAGCTGATTCCTTCCGACTGCAATTGTTATTTCAAATGTGAATTAATAAATCATGTCCATCTAGTTAAGAATTAAAATCAGTCTCAAGTATTCCTGCTTAGACCAGCAGACTTAAAGAGAGGGAGGGATGAATGCTCCCAAGAAATTCTCAGTGGGAAAAAGAAGAAAAGAAAAAATAAGAAAAGAAAAAGAAAGGGCCTCATCTTATTTAGGGTTTTCCAGACATCTAAGAAACACACAGGATGAAGTTACATGACTTACACATATGGAAGCATTTTTCTAGCTTTATACCAAAACAATATGCAAATAGTCTACCCCTACTTTCACTCATGACTGGCTGCAAATACAAAATTCAAGCTGAATAATGTTAACTGCCCACATGCTCTGCTCTAAAGGATCCTCAAGGGCTTCTGGTCTCTTGTGGTATACACAAAGCACTTTAGCTATCACAGTGAATTAGTGTAAGGCCTGGTAATGCACCTTTAAGTATGTGAGCCCTTTTAAGGCACTTAGAGGTCAAGTCTGTGGCTATATAAAGTACAACCTTTTGAACATTTATTTTCACTTGCCCATCTACATGCTTGGATGGCACGCAAAGGCGGTGTTTAGTTTCATAAGAGCCCTTCAGATTCCAAATTGTCAGAGTCATCAACTAGCTCTGATAGCCAACCAAAGTTTACAGTAATGTAATAAAGCAAGGTAAATATTGGCAATCAGGCAGCGACTGCTAAGCATGACTGCTTGTTTCAGAAGTAATTGTCATTGTGAAAGAAAGTTGTCATTTTGCAAACGGACCTCTAAAGAGCAAGGCACAAGGCAGAGTAAGTCCAGATGGGTCTCTTCCTTGGAACATAAACACAGACACTCTGTTCAGCCCCTTCCACATTTCTCAGCTATCCCAGGCCAAGAACAGTAGCTCCTGATATGTCACCAATCAAAAATTCCCTTTGAGTAAAGGACTTCCAGTGCAAATATTAAGTGGTTCTACAGACATTACGACAAAGAGATGCTCAAGCAGAAGTTATCTAAAATAAAATAGGACCCTAAGAAAGGACTTGTAGATATAAAAGTTAAAGAGATGCTACACTATTTCCTCAGTCACCAAAGTAACGAGGCGGAGGAGCACATAAAATAAGCATTGTTTTTGCATAGACCCACTTATAAATGAGCATGGTTTTGCCCTGAATATTGAAGTGCTTTTTTTTTTCTGAGAGCAAAAATCAAGTGTGAAAGGCACAGGATGTCACTGCTGTGAGATAACAAGAGCTGCCATGTGCATGCCTGGAGACACCTGAGCTTCCAGAGCTGGACAGCTCTGCAGCGCTGCCAGGCCAGCTCCGCTCCTGGCACTGGAACGCTGTCTTTTCCTATTCTGCTGGGAGGTCCCTGGGTCCTTCAGAGAACACACCTGATTTGCTCCAAACAGCACCCCATCCGCTCCCCCTGCAGAGCTTTCCCCTCTAACATTGGTCCCTTGTGTTTTTTATTCAGGAAGTGATTTGCTTTTGCCTTCAGGGAGTCCTGGATGGCTAGCAATTAAAAAAAAAAAGAAAAAAGGAGAGAGAGAGTGCACTTTGTACTTGTGACTTATTGGGATATTAGCAGAAACAGTCAAATAAACAACTATTCAACAGAGGTCAGTGCACCATGTCAGTTGTTTTGTTACTTCTGTGTGCAGTTGCAACAATGCTAAAGCCAAAGAAACAACTTGCTGGGCAGCATGCATTTACAGTGCAGGTTTGCAATAGGTACAAGAGCAATATCTGCTTTCTCACATATTTTTCAGTGCATGTCAGTCTCTTCTCTTTATTTAGTCCACATTATTTAACTCACATTTATATGGAACAGGACTTTATTGATACTTAAAAGGAAGATGAAGAGTTAGGAATCTGGTCTTATTGATCTGGATATTCATAATGCAAATGAACAAATAATGCAACAAATAAGACTCAGAGGGGATGTTTGTTGGTTAATGTCATGTACACAGTTACTGTGTGGTGATACTAATCAATGTCTTACAGCTTTTGTATAGACTTCTAGCTGTGTCATCACACAGTAGGTGCCGGCTAGGAGATCTTGCCATTTTGAAGTTTTGATCATTAGTGGATGCTTGTCCTTGCCCTGAAAGCTCTCTGTGTCAGGCAAGATTTCTGTTACTTGCTGATTTTGTAGGACGAGGCTTGCTGTGAAAACCACACACTGGTCTTTCAGCACTTCAGGGCTCCCACTACCAGCTTAAACCAAAGCGGGTAAAAGAGGGAGAAAACTCAAAATAAGTTGCATCACTTAAAATCTCACAGCCACTCTGGGGAGAAATATTGAGATTTAAGACACTACTTGATTGACATCTGGGAATGGGTGGGTACAAGAGATGTTCAGAGAGCCAACTTCCAGCATTAGGCAGGGATCAACACTGTGGGAGTGATCCAAGAGAGATCATGCTGCCACACAAGGGTTTCTTATTATTTGGTTCTTATTTCAGAGGAAGCAGGTTCCTCTGTGGCTCCTCACAGTATTTTTAGGGTAGGAAAGAGAGCAGTGGGCTGGCTTGTTGCAATGGAGCAAGAAAAGGCAGCAATGTCCTCTTCCCTCCTCTCCTGCTCCTTGCTTCTCTTACGGCTTTTCCACCTACCTGCAAGTAAAACCACTCTTCCAAAGTTACATGAAAGGCTGATGTGAGGACGCTCAGTACCCTTGCATAGTTAAACAGTTATTCAGTTTGCTGAGTGCCACTGCTGTCAAGGACAAGAAATAATATTCACGACACCATTCACTGGCTTTAACAGTATGAGTTTGTTTCATGTCAAGAAGCCCTACGAAAAATGTTGCAGGGGAGGACAGTGGAAGAAATGCATTTAAATCAAGAGAGGAGAAAAACTGTTGCACTCTCGCCCGTCTTGTTCAAGATAATGCCCAGTGGAAATTGGAAAGTGTCACAACACCACATTGTATAACAGCAGTCAAATCAGTCCCTAGTTAGCACAGATTCCAGTAACCACTGAAAGATAGTGCTGCAGATACACAAAAGCTTATACTACTAAACAGAGAGGGCAGAATTCCATTTGCAAAACTTGCAAAGACAAATATCCCATCAGATCTCGGCAGTGCTTGTCCCTCCCTTGCAGCAGTAAGCCACAATATTCACTTTGCACCGTGGCTTCCTCTCCCAGGCAGGCGAGAAGCAGCCATGCCAAGCCTCGAGCAACAGCGTAATGACATTAATTTTCCAGGCATGCTGATGACAGCTCTGTGAAGGCTGGAATTTGAGTAATGCAGGTCGCACTGCCATTGTCCTGTCTCAGTGCAAAGGGGTCAGCCTGTGAGCAGACTCCAGTAGCTTGCTTTATGTGCAAGGCACACAGCTTGAACTGAAGCACACCCTATCAAAACCCAGCAGAAAAGAAACTATACACTGCAGAAAACAAGGCCGTTTTCTGGAACTGATAAAAGATGTCATAACTGACTAGTACCAACATGTCTGTAACACAAGAATAGGATAGTTGTCATCCACGCAGCAGCTCACAGTTGACAGTTGTGAGATTGCCTGGCTTATGCAGGAACGAATGTTTTGGTTTAGCCCAGGCATGTTCTTCAGCACAGCTCACTGAGCTGCTGACCTTTCCACACAACCTCTGTAACAAACTGACCAATAGGTATCTGGCTGAGGGACAAAAATAGTCACATATGCTTCCCTATCTCCACTTTTCCCCTTATCCCATTCCAAGCTACATGTAAGGTTTCTACCTAATATAGCCTCCTTGTAACTCGCTGTAGTCTGTCATTGCTTACAAAATGCGTGAGACACTTTGTTGATCTTTCCCATTCAGAGTTCAAACCCCCCTGCTAACAGCAACAGTGTCCAGAGCAATTGCTAATCCTCTGAGTTAAACCTGCAGCACTCAAGTATGGCCAATTGTGCTGGTTTTGGCTGGGATAGAGTTAATTTTCTTCACAGTAGCTAGTATGGGGCTATGTTTTGGATTTGTGCTGAAAACAGTGTTGATGATGCCAAGATGTTTTCATTACTGCTGAGCAGTGCTTACACAGAGTCAAGGCGTTCTATGCTCCTCACCCCACCCCACCAGTGAGGAGGCTGGGGGGGACAAGAAGTTGGGAGGGGACTGAGCCGGGACAGCTGACCCAAGGGATATTCCAGACCATATGATATCATGCTCAGTATATAAAGCTGGGGGAAGAAGAAGGAAGGGGGGACGTTCGGAGTGATGGCATTTGTCTTCCCAAGTCACTGTTACGCATGATGGAGCCCTGCTGTCCTGGAGATGGCTGTACACCTACCTGCTGATGGGAAGTGGTGACTGAATTCCTTGTTTTGCTTTGCTTGTGTGCATGGCTTTTGCTTTACCTATTAAACTGTCTTTATCTCAGCCAATGAGTTTTCTCACTTTTACCCTTCTGATTGTCTCCCCCATCCCACTGTTAGGGAGCTGAGTGAGCAGCTGCATGGTGCTTGGTTGCCAGCTGGGGTTAAACCATGACACCAATTAAGCTGCAGGTAACTGCCTGCCTAACAGAAAGGAGAGATTCAGCCCAAAACTCACCGATGATGCAGAACTTGTGAGCAATGACAACTTTAAAAATGAGCAACTTTTTTTCTTTTTTTGCTTCAAGGTTCCACCACTGCACAGTATCAGCAATACCTTCACCTTCCTCCAACAGCCATATCACAGGGGTTAAACCGCTGGCAGAAAGCCGTGGGGGCAAACAGCAGCTCCCCTCAGCCTGAGGGTGCCCACAGCAATACTTGAGCAGGGCAGGTTCAGCTGGTGGAGCAGAGCGTGGGCTCCCTCAGCTCGGGACTACCTGGGGTAACTTCTGTAACCCTGCAGAAGGGGTAATCAGGATTGCAGCAGGACAGTCATGCATTGGCCACGGCAACACGGAACTTGAAACAGACCTGTCCTTGGCAGTTATCTATTGAGGTAGCACACTTTATTTGTCCTCCTCCCTTGTTTGATTTCCAGCTTTCCTCATGCCCAAGGTGTAACTTGCCAGCTTCCTCTAGCCTGCCCCAGCTCACTGACACGTAAGTCTCACTGTTAGGTGTGTCATCCATGTGCTTGGTCATTACAGCTGCTATTGATTCTGGCAGCAGATAGCTACAGCACAGAAGAGAGATGTGTGCAAGGGTTAGCTGATTGCCATCTTCTAGAAAGGGATACTTTAGCCCCTGAAGACACTGCACTCAAGACTGCTCAGCTACTGCTTCAAATCCTGAGCAGATGCTCTATGAAGAGAAAAACTCTCCAATTTTTAGAGAAATGTGCCTGCCTCTCTCTGACAACCTGGTCCACAGTAATTAATGACAACATGGCACTGCATGGGATTTGAAGGTTTGAAGTTTAGCCAATTAAAGGCATTCTTGGCTTTATCATAACCATTTAAGAGCTAGCAGGTTCATCTTCCCATGCAAGGTAAAGAGTGATTTCAGGAGCTATATATAAAGGAGGCCAAAGTAAGTGTTACAGCTAGGATTTTCGCAGTTCTCAATATATGTTACAAATCAACGTGAATTGCTACTAGCTGATACTTGTTATATTTAATCATTCAGTAGGTTCTTCCTTGACTAACTCTTCCATTGCTGTATAAGCCATTCCAAAGTAGTTCCCTGTTCTGCCATCAGAAGGTGAGATGCGTCCCAGTGTCCTTTTCAAAGTGATGATTAGCTCCAATTAACATAAATGCTATGAAACAGAACCTTCAAGAGAAGCAATACACTAGTTGTCTTCCCAGTTCTTCCACAGGGATCAGAGAATAAGAGACTTAACAGTTTCTTAGGGTTTCTCTAGTGATGTTTTAAGGAGGTGAGAATGAATATGTGACCTAAGATCCAGCCAGGAAACAGCTGTGGAAGAGAAGCAATGCTAGCGCTGGAGAAGAACAAGGAAATCCTTACCTGGAGACTGTCTTTTTTAAAAGGAACTATAACTCATGAAACTCAGCATTTGTTAGGACAACCACTGAAGCCAAAAGGTTGGCTCCTTTCTATGCACCTATTCACCACGAAACCCTAAGATCTTCCTGCCTTATCTAGGGAAGGTTAGCTTAGGGAAAATGTGAGTGAACAAGTACAGATGGAGCTCCGATCCCCACATCACACAAAACCCTTCAAACAAATCTACGAGGTTCGGTTTGTTTCCAATCCCTGTAAATCAAGCAACATGGATTAGTTTGCAAACCTCATCATGAATGGAACCCTACAGGGCTCACACAGCTCTAATTTTAACCCGTGCCCCCATACTCTGCACAAACATATATATCCATGAAACAGAATAGCATCCATATCCAAGACTGCCTATTTGTTCATTGCCAAGAAGCAGATTAGAGTTCAATTCATTCTGATTAAAGGATTGGACTGATGTGTAAGCCAATCCTGATTTTTGCCCAAAACCACTCAATCACTGTTCACACACTGGCCCAAGTTGATTCTGGCTTTTGTGTAGGCATAAAAATGCTTTCCTGTTTTCAGTGAGTACTCAAATAGGAGTGACCACAGCACTCAGCCATCAGGCATGGACGGATCATTTTTGGCATGTATCCATAGCAAAAATGGTCTGTCCAAAGGGGACTGTGGCCACAGCAAACACACTTGCTGTCTGGGTGAAAACAAACTTGCTGTGAGAAGTGGTCCCTGCACCTTCTGCATGAGTAGCACACCCACCACCCGCCCCCAGCAATCCCCACAGTTGAACCTGGTGGAGCAAAGAGCTCTTTCCACCCTGCCTGCCTCCACGCAGGCCCCAGCCACTCGCAACACCCAAGGGGAACTCATGGAAAACAAAGCTGCCATCCATACCCTTGTGTGCCTCCACACCAAAATAAAAAGAGTCCTCTTCTGCCATCCATATTAGAAGAAAGGATGTAAACCTGTGAGCTACTTTCGCTAGTAGTACCAACCAAAATACTCCAGAGGTAATATAAAAATATCTTCTCAATATATTTAACAGGAGTAGGCTGTGTCTGAGCTGCTGTATTTCTCTCATCTCTGCAATGGCCACGTGGGATACAAACCAGCATGCACTTTCTAAGCTCCAGGGGTGGCATTTGCAGCCTGCCACAAAGGTGCCTGGGACATCTCACATCTGATGCAGCTCCCTCCTGTGCCTTGTTCAGCGGGACAGGCAGGACACATCCCCACCCCCTCCTGCTGCATGCACTGTCAGCGCCGCATGTGCAGGCACACTGCGTGGGCAGGTAGCGTAGGTGAAAGAAATTCAACAGGGTGGGAGAAAATGGCAAGTCAGAATTGGAAGAAAGGCCATTGCTTGAAGCTGTGTGAACTCCCCAACCCCTGAGGAGAGTAGAAAATGGGAAATGTTTTCATACACATGCATACTGTGTATTACCCTTCTGCCAATAATGGGAGCAAACAAAAAGGCACAAATACCGGGTTCATATTCCACGCACAGAGAGTGGCAATCCTCCCTGGCACAGCCCTTGCCATCAGCAGCCATGTGTCACTCCTGCCATTGAAGGAGCAGGTGCCCCCTTGAAGCTGCATTAGTTTGATGTCCATGTTTTATGTCAGCAATCATCTTTTTTTCATATTCCCTTATTGCTATTTTACTCGCTTGTTCTCTTGTCTTTGTTCACATAATTATATTTTGCTTTTCTTTTTCCCACTAACTCTTAACCCCCCTTACATGTCCCCTGTAGGAGTTGGACAGAAAATCAGCATTGTCTCAACATCGTCATCAGGAACATGAACAGTACGTTATCTGACAACGGCCTGTTTGGGAGTGCAGTGGCCGATCCCAAGAACAGAACACGCGGTACAAGGCTCTGTTAAAGATAACCGCACAGCTACTGTCCAAAAAGGATGGATTGCAATTGTTACCATAACATCAATGAAGAAATCATGAACTTCAGACAAACTTTGCTTCATTATAATACCAAAACACACCTCCAAGACTTACCACGCCTCGGACACTGACCCTGTGCCTGCGTAATAGCCTCGCTCGAGAAGGGCGGAGACTCCTGAGGCAGAGGTGGAGCAAGGTGTGTTACTAAGCATAAAAGATGACTTCTGAACAATGGAAATTTGAAGCTTCCCCACCAAGGACCACGACGATCGACAACGCAGCATTAGCTGGACCCGGGGCCGTTAGGACGTCTTGAGATCAGCGGTGGTAGCTATAACTTCTCTTTCTCCTCTCTCTAAACTTAACTTTACTCTTTTCTCCTTTCTTTCACCCATCTCTAACTATCGCATGCCTCTTCACAGGCAATACAATAAAGTTTTACTGTGTGATTATTGCTATCCCCTTTGGTGTTGGTCACCTTAATTTTGCACTTTCGAGATCGTAGCAAACGAACCATCACGAGTCCACCGAGTGGAGCGTGACATCCCCCAAGTAACTAGATGTTTACATGGTGTGGCCAAGCACAGTCTGAATCAGAAATGTGGGTGATGTGGAGAGCAGCAAGATTTCAAAGGGGTGCTATATCTCCCTCTTTCTCTAGACCCAGAAGTCAATTGAGAAGAACACAGCCTTTCTTTGAACAGACCCACTGATACTTCTAGTCATGTATATGAAATCACTCAATGTGGTACAGATCTCTAAGTCCAGAGGTGCTATAGGCATGTACACCTGTGCATGGGCCACATATAAAAGATTGTAAAAAAATACTTTCTATGTATCATGATAATCATGGCAAGCACTGCATCATGTGGCTTTTACGACAGCTTTATAAAGACAAACCCTTCCTCAACGAATGTTTTGCCTAAGTCCAAGAAGCAGGAAGCAGGAAATAGCTGGTGAAGTTGCCCCAGGTCCCTAACATTTATGGGTACTGTTGTTCTTTTTCCCAGCCTTTCTTGCTAGTTTTGGAGAACAGAAATTGTGGGCTGCTGTCTGCCTGAATCTGTTTAGGATTCCTTGTTGGACGGTATTAGCACAAACAGGGTTTCTGGGAACAATAGCAGAAGAAGGGAAGTTTCATCAGGGTGGGTAAAAATTAGCCTAAACCAGTGCTACCCTCAAGCCTTGTCAACAGTGTACTTGAAGGTCTTAAAAGAGATGGATGTTTCAAGAAGCCTGTAATTTTGAGTTTTGTTCTTTTTTCCTGACCCAGTGAATCATCTGTAATACCTATTCATATATAGCCATGTCCAGTGACTATGTCTGTTACATTAGTACATCTTCTTTCTCAGTAAGGAGGATAGAGAGGGTAGAGACGAAAAGGCTGTTTTAGACCCATTCGTTATAACTGTGTTTTCTAAGGCAATACATGAAACCTGTCACTGTCCTGTAATTTCCCTCCCCCTTTGCTGTTTTTTTGGTTGCATATCATGACCAAGAGGCTGGATCATCATGCACTAAGGAAATATTAATTCCTTTGCTGTTGCATCTAAAAGCTAAGATGACGAATTTCTGTGCCATGCTACATTATATGGGGATAAAGGAACAAAAGGGTGAAGGACAGTGGCTGCATGGTGTCTTAATCAGATGCAGATCAGCCTAAGAGCATCAGACCATCAAATCCCTGCTCTGCAGCAATCGTGCACCTTTAGTTAGGCTCTGAATGGGCTGAGATAGATACGGGGCTTTATTGAAAGATCATACAGGATGACTGCAAAATCCCATTACTTGTTGATTAAGTATTGATTGCCTTGGTATTAACAAGCCAGCTAATATGAAGTGACCTCTGAGGCCACTGGTTGGAGGAAAAAAAAAAGACAATTTACTAAAACAGGCAGGCAGATGAATAAGAGGGCTAGATCTGCTCTTGGCTTTTAGCTTCGGTTAAAATGTCACACTCGATAGTGCAGATCAATGCCCACTTTATTTCCTTGCAGCCGTCTTATTACCATCATGAGGCTGCCTCCTTTGATGCTTTTTAATGACCCTCTGAACCGCGTGCTCTGCTTACCCACTGCCTTTGACTAAAAGGAAGGGAAATGCTTTTTTTTTCCCCTTGCTGGTGATGGAGTGGCTGAGAACATGACATTGTGCCAGTATAAGTGGGGCAATGAGGTTTCTCGGGTCACCGGTGCTATGACTCTGCTCTTTCACTCGGTTTCTAGCTTTTCTTTCTTTCTTTTCTAGATTTCAAAAAGTCTTGCTCCTTTTCATAACTTCAAAACTGGTGAGATATTAAGAGACCACCTACTGACAACTTCTGTCCAAAACTCTTATTTGTGTTTTTAAGTGCAATAAGTTTAGCAGCTCTTGTTACATTAATTCTCCTGAAAAGCACCTCACCCAATTATTTTGAATCTAACTTTTTTGTCTTGTTGCCACTTGCAAATGTAAGAATTACTTTTGATGGTGAATAAAGAGCACTGGGGGATACAGTTTGAGACTCCTGAATCAAAACTGGACCATATTAAGAATCCTGAAAGCTCCGAGGCTCTCCTCTTCAACATATACACAGTCTTTTAATCTAAGCCTATGTATTGAGTCAAACATAAACTACACATTAAAGAGAAAACAATTCTTATATTCAAAATGCTGCAATTCTGTAAAGCATTTACATAAGCATACTTAGTTCCCATTTTATAGATTAGCCTGCCAATAATTTGACGTATTGACAGACAAATGCTGTACAGAATAGAGATGATTCCATACCTATCAGGAAGAGACATAATGGGTATTTGAAACTCCTGGAGAAATTAAGGACATACAGAAGAGAAGGTGAGTTAGGGAAACAGCTATTCCGACAGCAAAGCTTTTCTTCTGCTTGTGAAAGCCTGTAAAGCTTGTGAGCCAAAGTTGAATGGATGTTAATGTAGAAATCTTGTGCACACATCTGTAGGCTGGAGACTTGGAAGGGGCCAGAAAAATGAAGTAGAAGGCAAAAAAAGGATGACTGAAAATATCACATCTCTAGGATGGGCCTTTATTTTAAACAAATAGCAACAGCAGTGGCAACTTCTGCCTTGGAAGTAACCAGTGGGAAGCATTGTGGCAGTAGTATTGTCTGATGACTTAACAACTGCTGGCCTGATCCAAAATCATTGAAGAGCTTCCCACCAATTTCAGCAGACTGTGGTACTTAGAATGTAAATACAAAAATCTCTTCTTTGTTCAGCAGTAACAAAATGATGTAATTCACGTGCCTCATCTCTTTAATTTCTCTCTCTCTTCCCTTGCACTCCTACCACTCTTCCTTTTCTGTGGTTTTGTGGTAGAAACATATACAAGAAAAATAATAACATAAATAAATACATAAATAAATAAAATACAAGAAAAAAAATAACATAAGGAGACTCTTTTGGGAGCATGCAGAAGTTTTGGTAGTATGCAAAGCCATGCTCACCCTGAACTGCTGAATCAGCCACAAATGCAGAATCTGGCTTCTTATTTCCTCCTTTCCGTCCTCTCCTCTTCAATGTGATGCTCTTAAAAATCAGAATCATGGGGGTAATCTTTGGAGTGTGAGTCCTTGATGGAATGACTTAGATTATTGCTGTATTACTATTATTTATATAGTGCCATAAATGTGCATGATGCTTAGCAGAATAAAAGACACCACCTCCTGCACCAAACTGCACAGAACCCTGGTTAATACAGATGGATAATTTCAAACACACATGCACACACACAGAGGCATGCACACCCCTCTCCTAGCTCATTTGCAAAGGGGTCCAGAGCTTAGGGAGCTTGCTACTTTTTTTTCAAATTAGTCAAGAAAAGTTCCTCCTTAAACTGTAAGCCCAGTTTGAAGGCTGTTGGCCAAATGGAGGCATGTAGGGTCTCAGATCTGCAGTGAAGCCTAACAGGCTTGTCCATGAACATATGCCTCTCCAGCATACTGCTTGCTGCAGCTCTAATTATAAATTACCCCTGTAGATACACAGGGGTTCTAGTGAATTAAGCAAAAAATTTAGACTGGCTGATAGGAAAACAAGTTTTTGCACAGCATTCCCAATAAGAAACTAACTTGTTATGCATTACAGTCTGTGCTCAAAATGCTATTTCAGCATTCTGGGTATTAAAAAAGGAATCTTATGTGGTCTTGTGGTGAAAGACTGTGAAGGATTATTTAAAGTAAACTGTAGGGAAATATAAAACAAACCCAGTTAATTTATCACAAGAGTGAAGATGCATAAATAAGATGTTTATGAACAACAAGGACAGTTTACCTATTATTCTGAAGAATTCATGTTTTCAGGAGCAAAACGTTTTTTTTTAAAGAAAAATGATACCAGTTTTGCTCAGCTCAACAATCTAAAAGTTTGTATGGGAAGCTGCCTGAAAATTTTAATTCAATGTACTTTTCAATATTTCTAATTATAATCAAGATCTGTTAAGTCTACTGACAGCAGTGCGCATCTTTTGAAAATATCTGCATTAGATCAAAGACGGAAACTGGTGGCCAGCTAGCTTTAAGAAGGTGCAGCCCATGAAAGGAAACATACTAGGACGAGAACCTCAGCAACAAGAATCAGCCAACATTCATTGTCTTTAATGGTGTTAGTGCAACTCAGCACAGATGAAGCACTAGCTAATTACATGTAATTTGCATAGATCTTTAAAACAATATTGAGCAAGTGATGAACTCATGTACTCCATTTCTATGCAAAGCTTCCTCAATGCCAGTATTGGAAATGTTGTCAAACCCAACAATCATAGAATCATAGAATCATTTCGGTTGGAAAAGACCTTCAAGATCATCGAGTCCAACCATTAACCATGCCCCCTAAACCATGCCCTGGAGTACCCTGTCCACTCACTTTTTTAATACCTCCAGGGATGGTGAATCAACCACTTCCCTGGGCAGCCCATTCCAATGTTTGACAACCCTCTCAGTAAAAAACTTTTTCCTAATATCTAACCTAAATCTCCCCTGCCTCAACTTGAGGCCATTTCCTCTTGTCCTATCTCCAGACACCTGACAGAAGAGACCAACACCCACCTCACTACAACCCCCTTTCATGTAGTTGTAGAGAGCGATAAGGTCTCCCCTCAGCCTCCTCTTTTCTAGACTGAACAACCCCAGATCCCTCAGCCGCTCCTCATAAGACTTGTGCTCAATACCAGTGCCTCAATACCAGCTTGATAATACATCACTTTGCTTTTCATGATTCAGCCAATTTCCAAAAGTGAAAATCCTAAAAGCACTTAAAGAAGTTTGAACCAATACACGACTGTGGAAACGGGCCTCCATTTTTATGAGGACACTTCATAGAAGAACTGCCCAAAGCCCATCGCTGGTTTATCTGGATTTATGTCAAGGTGGTGATCTTCTTGGGTTTCCAGATGGTATCCACAGCCTGATATTCTTTCTTCCATGTCAGCTGTCCAAAAGGTCACACCTCTTTCCAGGAGGTATGGCCCTAGTCATGGTGACTTATGCACTGCCCCCTTTTTAGCAATTTGCTGAACCCAGGACTAAAGATTGAACTACAGTAAACTCCAGAGAGTCAATGTGCAGCATTCTGGTCTTCTACACTACAAATGGCATGAACAGCACATCAAAGCTAGGCCACCATTGTAGGACAGTGTTATTTTACCTGCATGTCATTCATTTCACTGCCTCTAAAACAATGAGCTTTTCCAATCATTGCTCATTTAATAACACATGCTGTACTCTTTCCTCATGAACTTTTTCTCTGACTTGTTTGCTTAGACTGTGTGTTCTGCGTGGAAGGGTCAGACTTTTATTTTGCATTTGTAATATTTAACAGCATGCCACCCTGGTTTGTTTAGAGTCCATACATACTACAACACAAGTTAAAAATATAGGAGATGGGAAGCAAAAGGTTTGTCTTCAAAACTTTATGGCCAGCAGGATTGCTCCAAGTTAGCAGGCCATCGAGACAAAGTGGGGTACCCAACTGCTCACAAGGTTGCTGTTTCAGGCCACATTCATACTCACACAAATATAATTGTGTTGGTTTATGATTTCTTTCCAACTGAAAACCTGCTTTCTTAACCACACAGGCTAGGGAATTACTACATTTGAACCAAAATAAGAATTCAGAAACAGGAAAGCACAGTCACAAAAAAAGCCCTAGCAACCAAACTGCTCATGAGACAGTCCAAATCTACCCTGTAACAGCTCAGTTTCTTCTAAAAGAGAGGAAGCACATGTTTTCATCTGCATCCTGTGCTGCACTCCACGAAGCGAGAACATAATCTTTGGACGATTATATGTTTTTATTATTCAGGTAGCACTTCTGCACTAGGGAGTGTGATAGACAGTCTCAAACACACATGCTGGGCAGCCAGATAGATAGATAGAATAGATAGATCATATTTCAGTAAAATGGCCACCTCCTCAGGAATGCCAATTGTAATTTAAAAAATGGTGACAAGTGCTTCTTAGCCTGTGAACTTTCATATTGCTGGGCTGAGCGAAATGGGTGCAGTTTTCCTTTAAATTTTGCTAGTAATGATATGGTATACAAAGTGACAGACTACAGGGTTTGGGTTGAATGCTAACATTGTTCTTTTTCCCTTTTAAAGGTCATGTGCAAAAAAACCTCTCTAGTTAAATCTATCCATTTAAAATCACCATTAGGTCACAAAAAGCAGCCTCAACCTGCTAAGAGGCTTCATTTGAAAATACACACCAGGGTCTAGCTTCTATAGATCTGCTTTATGAAGTGATACTTTAGGAGGTATGATCCAGTGCTCTGTTACAAAATCTTTGATTTGCTTTTGATACCTATTTTCATCCTTTCAGATGCGACCAGATTTCTGTGCATATCACATTTTTAATACGAAAGGAAACAAGCAGGTGTTGATGTGTGGCATAGAACTGCAACAATTCCAACTACATTTGTCTAATGGGGATGAATAACACTTTTCAGCAAGGTATACACTGAGGTATAAAGAAAATAGGACTGAAACCCCCTCCTGAATTGGGATCCTATCAAGTATAAATTTAAGTTTCACTTTAATTTGTTACAGGACACTGTTGAAAAGTAACAGCATTTAGAGATTACTGAGCAGACGCTAATGTGGTTCAAACAGACAATATTAATAATCTTGATATTACTTAATAACACATGTTTTCCCTTCAAAGACTTTTACTACAGAGCAAAAAGCACACCGAAATACCGATAGGGATTTCACTTGCAATGCAGATGGCACATTCACCCAAAGCATGGGGGGCGAGAGAGCTCTCCAGCGCAACAGTCAACAGCATGAGCTACGCAGCAGTGGATACATGGCTATCTCATGTCTGAGTGAAACCTAAAGCATTGACATTGTTGCTAATTAAGAAATAAATTGGGTTTTACTTCCTGCCATTCTTTTACGCAAAACATTTTAACAACAGTAGCAATTTCACAGAAGAAATGATGAAAAACCCAACCATTTCTTCCAAGGAAGTTGCAAGTGTTCTGTCACCAGTGGAAAATAGATCACATTTGATAAATCACTATGTTCTCAGTCTTCAACACTTACTTCAGCCTAGATGCAATATGCAAGAGCTCAGGAAAGAAGAGCTACATGGACAGCAGATCCTCTAATCTGAGGACTAAAAAAAACCCCAGAACCATTCATTTGGTCCTTGGGAACAGAAATTCCATGTTGAGACAACTGCTTTGCATTTGCAAATGAAATAATATTAAATACTTTGGTGTAGTATTGCTGGGTTGGCTGGTGCTGATTCTACTTATGCTAAGCAGTGATTTACTTTGGAAGTAGTCAAATTTTTTCCAAGAGGTCCACGGATGTGTGGATGTCACATGCTGTCCCATAATAAAAAGCACGTTTTCTGAAATTTTGTAAGAATCAAAATTCATAACACTTTCTATTCAAAAGGTTTTTAATTGAGTGCCACATTATTGCTACCACATTATTGCTACCACATTATTGCTACTTGCATTGCTTTCTCATTATGGACCAAACTTCCAAATGAGCTCACAGACACATTTTCAAGCGCTCAGTATCCTCTAGATTTTAAAAAGAGCTCAGCTTCTATTTTAGCACCTAAAAAAAGAGCTAGTGTTTCAGCAGTTCTCAGAAATTATCTCTGTTAATAAACCTGTCCTATACATCTGAAACAACAGCAAGCATACACATCACTCTATATATTCTAAATACCGTCTTTTAACACAGCCTCCTGAAAAGTGGTATACTGGGATGACCATGCCTTTCACTGTTAAAATATTTGAAAAGTTCAGCTATTTCATTGGACTTGTAGGCTTGAAAAAACAATCCTATGAAAAAAGCTCTTCAGCTTCAATTGGTGATTATTAAAACTTTAAAAGAAACACATCCTACAGAAAACAATAACACCACATCTGACGATTCCTCTGCCTGCCTATATGCCTTAATCTGGATGGTTAATTACAAATTAAATTTATCACATACATGCAAAAAATATACATATAGTCACCCAACAATTTGAGATAATGCAAACATGAAGGGAAAGACTTCTGTAAAGATGACTGTGTGAAAAGTAAAAGGATTAGCTTCAAATGATTATCCCTGGAATCTGACAAATCATACACACACCTTCCTTTAGCTCAAATTTGCCTTGCCAATCAGGCTGTTAAATTACATAACAATTTGATGCTTCTTAACAAAAGATAGCATCCTGAGTGTTAGCTTCTATTGTGCTTGTCAGAGAAATTGATGTCTATTTCCTGCCTACAATCTTTTTTATTTTTTTCCCCTAATTTTACATTTTTACTGGGAGATATATTACTTTTCTTTTTCTTTCTTTTTTTTTTTTTTTTTGTGAAACACTCAGTATTCCCTATGCATTGTTAGTCATTTTGTTGTGACCACATAGAAAAAGCAATAAATAATTCTTTCCAATTCTTTCAGGGATACAGAGGAACATAATCTGTGTTGTGTTCACTTTGTTATTACTTTATGTAAGAGGTGACACAAAACCAGCAAAGCCAAAGCAGAATCAAGAAGTACATATGCTTTCTTTCTGCTTTACACACACGCACACCCACAAATACATGACACTTGTTAAGCGGCAGTTATGTACCATGAGCATCTCGTACATTTTATCTTCATACATTTATGCTGATTATTAAATACGAGAGGTTAAAGAGTTTTCTGAGAAAGGCAAAGGAAAATGGCTTTACTTGGATTTGCGTGTTGAAAACACAAATGAGCCAACACTATATGAAGAAGCAGTATTATCATGACAGTAACAAAGGGAACTGCCAAGCTGGAAAGATGGACAGCAGCATGCTGTTCTCCTGCCTGCCAGGTCCCTTTGGGGGCAGAGCACAGACCCTACTGCACAAACTAGTCTAGATCACTGCCTTGTTTCATTTCTTTGCATCACAGAAGCAAGTATTGTATCACTCTGAAAGACCACTATAATTTGGGGTTTTGTGGCTATCAGTTTATATGTTAAAAATAATTGAAGACCATGCTTCAACACTATCAGTAACATATGCAAATTTTGCTTGATGGCTTTTAGCAGTTATGAATATTTCTGCTTTTTTCTATGCCTGCTACAAGACATCGTGAATATTCTGCATAGCATGTAGAGATAGAGAAATCTCAATGCAGCATACTTTGTGGTTGCTAATAATTGATTTGACTGACTACATGTGAAGGGCAGGGTAAGCCCAAACACGAGACATGCTGTTCATTTACAGGAAGAATGCATTCACAGGCAGGGAATTTGGTTAATTGCACAGATCAGTATGTCAGAACTCCTTCATGGTAGGCTACTGGGTTCTGCTTCTGCATGTGACTCACCTTTGGTTACCAGTACCATTAAATAGGTTAGAGAGTGGAAAAAGGCATTCTAGTCTATGTATGCCAGCCTGTATCTCACATGGTGAGATCAGATCAACCCAGTTTCCACCAAACTATCTATGCGCTGTGGCTTTCACTTGCCTAGACTATTCTTCTTTTTATGTGTGGCCCTGATTCTCCTTCTTCCTTTCTTCATGTTAAGCAACTTCCATTGAGAAAATAATATTCTGCTTTGACCTCTGATAGTCTCCCCTTCACAAACCTGCTGCCTGTCAAAGAACGGTTCCCAAATGGCACTTTTGTGTGGTGAAGGGCTGCCCCCTTGAGTATGTTCTCCAGTGCACCCAGTCTAACACCAGCTCGAACATGAAGGGTCTGAAGACACCTGAGAGAAGAAAACATCCCTCCCTGTGACCTCCAGCAGCAAGAGTAGGATTTAGTTATCTAGTCAAACACCTGTAGCTGCAGTATCACCGGGAGTACAGGGAGTAAGCTGCAGTGGTCAGTCCCCAGCATTTGAGGACAAGTGGCACGTGCTGTCATTTGAGATGTTGCTGGTTTTCCCTTATATTAAGAATACGAAATAAATGTAGTGTTGACTTTTTACAGATCCTTATTCTGCACTGATCTTGTCTCTGATTCTAAGGCCGTATCTCTCAAGGCTAGTTTGAATACTTGGTTTCCAAAAGCCTCAGGAATGAAGCTGTTTAATTGAAGTGTATGTTGCTGTGCAGCAACATAAGAGGAACACACCTAAACCAAATTCACTTCACATAGTCTTCAAAGTAAAGTGTATGCTGGGAAAAATATTTGCATCATAAGGGACATTACATGAGTGAGATAGCAAAGCCCATGACTAAGTTATACTATTCAACCTAACTTTACTCCATAATTGTGCAGAAAAGCACAGAAAAGTCTTGTCATGTTATCCTTGAAGCTGGTGGCTTCAGTAGATGGAC
The DNA here is from genome assembly GCF_026419915.1 of Harpia harpyja. NCBI lineage: Eukaryota > Metazoa > Chordata > Aves > Accipitriformes > Accipitridae > Harpia > Harpia harpyja. Next base: position 51,329,463 of record NC_068943.1, on the reverse strand, counting down.
ACAATTCCTTCTGAATGACACCTGACAGGCATTGCATAGCAGGAACCTTAGAGGACTAGGTGTGAGATTTTGCCATTAGTAAAATACTTCTCCTACAATAGCAGGTGATGGGCTTGTCACCATTTTTGATCAATCCAAACAGTGAATTAAGACCAAGCAAAGCCATGAAATCCTAACTATCAGTGCTACCTTCCACATGCTTGGAGACCCTAATGCTTAGAAGAATGATGTTGAAGGGGAAAATGTTAAAATATGACCCATCTTCAGGCATTGTAGGCTCTGAGAGAGAGGTTCAGATTTATAAGGAGAAAGGGAGTTTTATGTATGGATGACTCTTCAATTTTTTCTGTTTTACAATAAGCAGGCCTATCTCCCTAGATGCTTTTTAGTTTAGTCATCAATCTAAATGCATAATCTCAGGGAAATGAAGAATCTCATTTTTTGCCTGTTTGAGCTATTTCTTCCACAGCTAGGTTCAGCCGGACTCAACTCTGTCAGTCAGTGAGCAACCTGGTTACTGTTAGGCAGTTCAAGTCCTCAACTTCCCTCTAGGTCCCCCTTCCATTTCTCTTTACTTGTCCAACTTCATATTCGTGGAAGACAGTGAGGGTTAGAGGGTACTGTTTTGGAGAGGAGGAGATAAACAGCCTAAAAAGAAGATGAGATTTTCCATTCACCCTGAGGTGGAAGGAGGGCAAGGGAGAGGTGAAAGGTAGATCTGGAGGAGAAAAATGAGATTCTGCCTGGTGTTTCATTAAACAAAACAAAAAAATGCAATTGGTTCAGAAAAAAAGAACAATTTAATTTTGTAGGCAAAAGGCTCCTGGCTTCACTTCCTAGTGGAACAATTTGGTTTTACGAGAGGAGACTTTCCAAGCCAACCGTGACTGTACATGTGGCACAGCTTGATACCTGCTCTCTGTATACTGATGGCTCAGCTACTGAATTTGTCACATTCTTTTGCTGCTCTGAGTTTTTCAAGAAATGCTGTAGTGCTTCCTCCTTTTAGGAGTTATTTACAGCAAATTTATGAGTCTGCAGAACTATCTGCCAAAAAGTAAAGGGGGGGGGGGGGGGGGAGAAACAATCAAATAAGTTATTAACTGCAAATTATTTGTCAAGCTCCTGTTGCTAACTTTTCCAGACATAGACCAACATTTTACCATACTAAAATGTCCAACATACTGTCCACAAGCTCCCTTTGAAATGCCTCTTAATGAAAGTGCTGCAAAGACTGCAAGATCAACCATAGCTGCAGGAGCATGGAAAAAGACCACGGTAAAATGGTACAGCAGCGGCTGTACCCAAGACCAAGATTCATCATTAACACCCCAGCTAAACAACCTACTCAACACCTCCAGCTCCCACCAACTTCCTGTTGTAATGTCTGTGCTTTATTGCTTAGAAAAAAGGACCGGAGTTGAGAGTACCTCCCAGATGTCCTCACAATACTCGTTTCATCCCTCCACAGGTCTTTCCAATCGGGCCCATCCATGCAGTTGACTTCTCAAGCACCAACTCAAAATGGTTCTAACGACGGTCAACATTAATGAGCCTTCTGATGCCATTCAAGTGTACATGGGTTTCTAAGCAGTGAGCTGAATCCAAGCCTCTGTGCTTTGCTCTGCTGCACTGGGATCCACCATAAGAAAATGAGGAGAACTTAGTTACAAACTTCTTCAACTGCTGCTTTGATTAGGTCCAGCAAATAACTCAGCTGAGTTCAGGTCTGCCTTCTGTTTTCATCTTAGTGCCTCAACAGCTTGGGCCTATACTTTGTGGCATACGGAGTCATGTTTATCTGTAGTACTTTAATATTCTATATATCTATTAGCTCACATTAACAAAAGCCTTTAGTAGACATAAGGGTGTGCATTCTTCTGGCCAGGGGCTCACAGGGTATTTGACAAACTGGCCTGACAGTACTGCAGTAATATGTAGATTGCATGTTTGTGCACTTACCATATAAAACCACTACAGACAGTATATTTTGCTTGCCTTCCTGCATGATGAACAGCCAAGCCAGAAAGGACTTCTGCTGGGATGAGCCAATGAAATCCTTTTTTTTTATTATTTTATGTTTCCTGTGTCCATGCGATTGGAATAAACTGTAAATTAGGTGTTATAGCACTGTAGTTTGGGTAGATGTGATGTTTTAGAAATGTAGCTTTAGTTTGTTATAACATAATAGCAGCTTTGCTTTGTTGTGACAGTGGCAATAAAATAAAGTTACTACAATGTATAATGCTGTAACCAACCAAAACTAGTCTAACAAACAACAAATCAAGGGGAGCAATGCCCACCCAGCACTTTATGTACAGAAATATTGATTATCTGTGCTTAAACTTCCCAGGTTAGAAAGTATCCATTTTTCAAGAGATCAGATGATGGTGATCTGCTCCCTCTGCTCTGGGATGCCAAAGCAGGGTTCTTACCATTTTCATGTACTGCTAATAATTACAAACTATAGAGGAGATTTTTTTTAACACCCCCCCCCCCAAGTAAGTACAGATTTCTGGCAGTTCCAACAGCCTTGTTACTATTACATGTTAGTCACAGTTTATTCACATCAGAAGACCAGTGGAAGGTTGAGACGGGCAGGGGACTAAAGATGGATCTCTTATATAGTTATAAAAGGATTTCCATTTGTTAACAGCTCTGCCTATGAAGTATGCAATGACATTTTCCTACTGTGCTATTTTCATGCCTCCTGAGATGCCAGGTTATAATGCAAAACATCTGAATCATTAAACTTATACAGTTATTTAATAACCCATGTAAAATACATGGCAATGTTGCTTCTTTTAAAACATATGCACCTCATAAGAAAACAATTTCCTGCACTATGTGGTGTAGTCAGATTTCAGTAGTTTCTGTTGGGCAGGAAGGGTTCAAACTTCCATTTTCCATGCATCCAGGAGCCATGATACCAAACACCACCAAGCTACTGCAGATAGACTCTTTCAGAGAAAATCAGCTCCCCTTTAGAGACGATTAGCTCTAAATAGAATATATACTGTGTATAAATATATAGAGATATAGATATAAATATATATCCAAAATAATAATAGCTAGCAGCTAGCAATAGTGCAAAGGTAAAATGTAAGCCTTGTCTAGCAAAACTTTAAACATATTCTTCACCTTAACTGTGTGTGTTTTTTCATTAGCCTTAGCAGCACAAGACATGTTCTCACGAATCTCCTAAGACTCACTTGGGGTTTAAACCAGAATTTAGTTTTCTGTGAATTGGCTAAAATTCTTACTGTTTTCAATAGGTACTTTCTAGCTCCCATGCTTGGAGACAAATTCTCTCAGTAGCAGAATAGATGTTTCTTTAATAGAGTTTTTACAAGACCCCATGACAGACAACTGCTAATATGGAACATGATGAGAGAAAAATATTGCTGGCACAAGCAGGATTCAGCAGAGAGAGGGTCAATTATGTTTATAGACTTGCTGAAGTTTTTTGGTTGGTTAAAAAGCTGACAGACTGCATTACAGCTAACATTCCCATATTGATTATACCATTTCTAAGCCTGCTCTCACTGTGACAGGAGCGGCATAATTAGTTTTTTCCTTGTTAAATATTTGTAAATCATTCGTACTTTTATGGGTTACATAACCTGGCTTTTACCTTCAAATAATCTTGTAACTTGTTTAAACGTGGAAAAAGCTGCCACAGTATGGTGTGGTTCTGCCCTCCTGCAAGGGTGGGCCAGCAGAAGGGAGGAACCTCTTCAGGGTATGGCAGTGCCATCAGTGCTGCGGCTGTGCGTGGCGAGGGCTTCACCGTGGATGTGCTCCAGGAGGGACGAGAAGGTACCTCCTATGGCCTGATTGCCCCTTCAGCCCTGTGCGTGCAGCAGAGGGGGAGAGTAAGAAAATTTGTAAGAGGTACAGCAGCGGTAAAAGCTGCTAGGGACGAGCCTTACAACTGCTCCAGAGCAATGGTGATGTATTTATGATGCAAATCAGGGCCCTAATTCAGCATGCATTTAAGCACACGTTTGAGTCTCATTGACTTCAGTGGAATCAAGTGAGTGTTTAAATGCTTTCCTGAATACTGGATAACTGTACAAGGGAACAAAGAGGCGGGGGGTGGAGTGGGGGGGAGGCGCGAAGATAACAAGATAACATAACGGAATTATAGTTTTTAGGGTAGTTGTGGAAGTTCATTTAGAGTTATTCAAGTAAAGATAAATGTAGAGACATTAAATACACAAAATTAAAATTTCACAGTACAACTTTAGAGACTGGGTTATATGAAAGTATTGTTTCAGAAACCTTTTCATTTCTTTGGTTTAGTAAACAAACTGAAATAGTATCATGCCAAATAAAGGCAGAAAAGTTATACTTGATATTTCCTTAGATTTTAAGAATTCCTTCTCCCTTTACATTGTATAGACATTTATAGACAAGACAAAAAGAGATTAGGTTCTTATACCCACTATTGTTAGCATTAATTAGATTTAAACGATGATGCAAGTTGAATGAACCTCAAAAAAGGTTTTATTCATTTCAGGTAACCTTTCAGGAGTGAGGTCTTCAGGACTTTCTTGTGCTGGCAGGGTCAGAAATACCATATTACTTGAGTATTCCTCTCCCTTATCTAAACCAGGAGGTGCTGAAGCATGTAAAACTATGGTGAGAAAACATTAACTTTCAAACTGCAAAAAGGATGTGTTTAGCAGAAGTTTTCCTGATGGACGATTTTCACTACACCCAGACTGACTTGCCTTTCCCAGGTATCAATGGGGGAACAAGTCTTCTAGTCCACTAAGTACACCCAGATCCACACTTTGTTTTCCCTTTGTTCTTCCTTTTACACATATTTTTACCTCTCATACCTCTTTTTTCTATGAAGGACCGTACAAATAAGCCTGTAGCATCAATAGTAGTTTCCTGATCTATCTGAAGCAGATATAAGAACCTATGGAATTCTACAGTGGCCAGAATCCAAAATTAATTCTGGATGGGTTTTACATTTGGCAATTATTTCTTTGATTGGCAACATCAGCATTTTAAATCTAATCTTGAATTTTGGGTTCAAAATCCAATTTTAAGTTCAAAAGCAAAATCCCAAATGCAAATAGGTAGTGGGTTCTGTCTTGGGGACAAAATCAAAGCAAAATCTCACATCCAAACACCCTCGAAGCTTCAGAATAACAGACTAAAACAAAAAAAAGACCAGACTGCTGCTAAACTCTTTGATGGCAGAAATCTGGATCTGGATTTTAAATTTGGGAAGCTGCAGTAGTATGAACCATAGTAGTTTTAGAGGACATAACACCAAACTTTTATTGTCTCTTTTGTAGACAGGTAGTCTAATTATCCTGAAGCTTTTGATTTACATATGTCACATAACTTGGAAAATATGTTCATTGTATCGATGCAACACACAGAACTATCAGCAAGGATCACTGTATATTTGAATCCCAGTTGGGGCAGCTATGCCAGAGAGCATTCCTGTTCCTGAAGTGGGTCCACAACAATCCAATAAACTCCACACTAAAGTCAGTACCGACTGATTTTGCAAAGCAGTTATCCATGCCCAATCCCGCTAGCTCAAGCGTCTATAACCACCGCTTGTTATAATGATCACTAGAACTGGGCTTTCCAAATAACGTCTCTGCCCTTCTTCACACATGATGATGTTTAGATATTTGCTTCCATCAGAGAACAAAGGATACATACATAGGTTTCACAATTAAAAAGATAATCACGTTGCCAATGGTATAGATTTGTGCATGGTTTTCCTCTGACACAGCACACATATTGACATGATGTTCGATGCAGGAAGTGATTGATACAGTTTTGAAGAATCAAAAGAATTTTTTCCTATTTCCACCATTTATTCTATATGAGATATTGGAACCTGTTCAATAAGTGTAATAAGCATAAACTGTGGCACTTATAATACTATTCACTAGACTAATATAGAGTAATATTTTTTTAAATGCCACTTAGAAATAAATGGTTGGATTTCTTTCAAACTCAATGTATTTAAACTGAATCAATCCAAACCTTGAAATAAAATTCAGAGACTAAAATCGATATTCTCCACACTAATTTTGTATGCACCCCTCCACACACACCCCTCGGAAAGCACTTTACAAGTACGAGAAAGTAAAGCTATATCCCTGGGATGTCCAATCCCTTCTTGAAGGGATTTCTCTTTCTTTCTCTTTTTCTTTTTAAACCATTTGTCCAGACTTCTTTAACAGACAATTCTCTCAGTCACTATTTTTCAGTTTTATTCTGTTTAGGTGATTTGACATCTGTACTGTTCGGTACTGACTAATTTCCAAGTCCTGGGAGACAATTTCTTAGCAGTTGCAATTCATCAAAACCCTAATGAATTCTGATGAAATTCTTGGGGACTGGTTTTCTCTCCTCTCTGTGGAAGGACTGCACAACACACCCTACGTATTTAAACCACATTAAGATACTAAACGTATTTAATCAATACTGCTCAAAAGAAACCTGAAGAGCCATATACTAAACACTGAAGACACTATCCTCAATGCTGTCACCAAAGTGATGATACTACAAGCACAGCTGAGACAGACTTACTACTCGTGCCAAGAGACAACCAAAAAGGCTGGACAGCATGCACAAGCGGTCAGGAAAAAGTCTAAGTGAATGATGATCTACAAACACGGAGGTGCTCACATGGAGGAATAAGATGTAAATGATGGAGGCAGAGAAGGCTTTTTGGAGGGCTCCAGGAAAAGTACTGGTTCAGGTACATTGTCACATTCAAAATAACTTGGATATCTTTAGATATTTTGGAAGCAAACTGGAAAAACTAGGCACTACACCAGCTACTTCTTGGTTCAAAAACAAAGATTGGGTTTTATTTAGATTCTCAACCTACTTAAGCTGATTCTTAGGGGAGTTGCTGTGGGGACTTGATCTCCATGATTTGGGGAAATTATTGGGAAAGAGGGAATAAAAAGGTAGTTCATAGAAGCCAGATGGGGAGGCCAAGAATCTGGCAAATATCCCTTTCCCACATTTCTTCTAAAACTCAAAATAAATCTGAATCTCTCTGACATTTGAAAAGAAGTCTGGCTATTTCTTCCCACATTATGTTTTCTTTTTGCTCGCTTTTGCACAGGGTCTTACGGGAAGCAGAAACTAGTGCCAAAGTAATGCAAGGAAGCAAGCTGTGCTGATAATCTCAAAATGGCCCCCTTTTCTCATGAGATATCCAGCCCAATTTCCTGTACACAAGCAATTCAGAGGGCAAGACTCACTGGTGTGCTCTGGCTATTCTGGCAACATAAGGCAGCCATAAACCCTGCTTAACTGGCCAGCACAACCGGATTTGCAGCTGTGTTGTATCACCAGAGTGAAGCAAAGCTGCCAGAGCATACCAATGAGTCTGGCTCCGGTAGTTTGTAGGAACTCAGCATCAGTTTGCAATCTTATCAGCATTTTTCCAAATCAGACCTCCAAATCTTTTGAGATTCACTTATCACTGTAAAACAACATGTCTGTGGAAGAGATTTGTCATAGGACACAGAACTGTATCCAGCTTCAGAAGCCATACAAATTTTGATCTTATGGTAGTTTCACTATACCAAAGCACCTAGCCTTAAAAAAGTTATTATTCAAAGTGCAAATGTATTTTGGACTATGTAAGTGCAACAAAATAAACATAACTAGTAACTTCTGGTATTTAACAGACAGATTTTTCTTATGTCTGATAGGAGTAACAAAATTCAGGGCATTTCACTACCAGTGAATCTCTAATGAGCGGCCAGTAAAAATGCCTGCCTTACTGACTGTCAGGGGATATCAAATTTGCTCACTTCTGACTCAGTAATTACCCACCAAAAATGTAGATCAAGTGGTCATCACCCAAATTAGTACCTGCCAAAGATTACTTTTGGAAAGGCTGTAGCTGAGAAACAGGAAATGAGTTGCAAAATATTATTAAAACTTGAAAATAACAGCTTTAAGGTATGAACCACCACTCAAGTACACAATGGAGCAAGGGCAGGAAACAGAGCCCATGCAGGGAACCACGCACAGAGAGGGGTTGATGGGTGGGGACTTGACTTGCAAAAAACAGGGGGGCAATGCAAGCTGCCACATCCTCACGCCATTCTGCTTCCTCCCATCGGACCCGGCACATTAATCTCCGAAGCCCTGCTGTAGTTCCTGCTGAACCACACTTACGTGGCATTCAGATAGAGAGCTGTGTCACATAGCTCAGCCCAGGAGGGGGATGAATAGCCCAAGACTAAAGAACGGGTCCTCCCTAGGACTTGGGAGAGAGGGTTCTATCTGCTGCTCTGCCTGCCACAAGCCTTCTTTGTGAGCAGTCGAAATCTCTCCATGCCTCAATTTCCCATTCACAAACTGAACGTGCCTCTATTTGACAAAAGAGTTGTAAGAGAATTAATTTCAATAACTGGAACAAACTATAGCCCACTAAAGTTACAAAAAGTGCTGGATATTGATAAAACTAAACCCAGGCCATTAAAACCATGCGAAGAAAACAAAGCAGGGGCTGACCATTGTTTTCCATGTTCCAGCAACATTCAAATACGAAACGGAGGTGATGATGGTAATAATAATCACTGTATGATGCATATTTCAGTGCCAAATACTTTGCAATTAGCTGCAGGCAACACCATGGGTATGTCAACTGTCTCTTGTGAAAGGTGGTGACCAACTGGCTTAAAGCAAACTCAAATAACAGTCCTGGGAGCAGGGTTGGCTTTTTTGCTCCTGGAACCTCAATGCAAACCATCAGTCTTACTGCAAGGGGCCCCATGGTATATACCTGCTTACCCTGGCTGTGCAGCAATTTTGTTTTTAAAGCCATGGTTTAAATTGAGGGGATGGGGATGGGGAGAATAAAAAAAAGTCTTTTTTCAATAAGCTACATAAATCAGTCTCTCTCTCTTCTCTTTTTTTTTTTGGGGGGGGGGATAGATAAGGCTGAGTCAAATCTGCCAGTACCTGCATCCCTATTTCCAGGGACTAATCAAGTCTACTTCTCTGTACCACAGCTGACCTGTTTGTAGCCTTAACAGACCTGTGAATGCTGTATTAGAGCATCAGTGCTGGATATCACTGGACATCTGAGGTCAGAGTTATGCATTTGTTCCCACACCCTGTGGGAGAGCTCTCAGCAGAACACTTGGAAATAGCAATGCTTTGAAAATAAATCTGTACGTTAAACAAAGACAGCCAGAGACAGAAACAAAAGGGTAGAAATAAATTGTTGATTGCTAGCTTGCTAAAAGGCTCACCATGAAGTGCTTCAGCAGTCAGTATTAGGACTGGTGTTGTTTAATATATTCATTAGTGTTCTGGAAAAAGAGAGGGGAAGGTGACAAAATATGCACAGGGTGCAAAAATATTTAGGTTACTCATGATTACAAAAGATTAGAAAAACTAGACAGATGCGCAGCATGAAGACAGATGAAATTCACTGTTCATAAATGCAAGGTAATGCATATTTGAATGAATAATTTTCAAAACTCATGCACAAGGCTAGGTTGTAAATTAACTAACCACTCGGGAAAAAGAGGGAGGAGAAACCATGTGCCACTTTGGACAACTCAATGAAAAAGCAAAAGAATTGGAAGCAGTAGTCAAAAAAGGTAAATGTGTTGTTGAACTGTATAAAGAACAGGATGGAAATTAATGCTAAAATACTACGTCACTGAATAACTGGATGGCGTATCCTATCTGAAATGCTATACCAAGCTACATTCAACTCATCTAAAAAACCCATAAAGCTGAAATGGAAAGAGGCAACAAAAATGATTAGTGGCAGAAGAAAAGACTGTGAAGATTGGGGCTGCTTACTTTATTGAAGAGAAATAAAAAGGGGACATGAGAGAGTTAATGAAAGTTACAGAGAAGATCAACCGCCTCTTACTAGTTTCCTCTCTTCCTAATGCAACAACACTGAAAAACAACATATTTAAACACCAATAAGGAAAATATTATTTTACACAGCTCATAATTAACCTATGGAACTGATTGCCACAAGATATCCTTCTGGCTAAGGACTTAATATGATATAAAATAGTTTAATTTAGATGCTTATGTGAATAATGAGGACATCCTAGCTAGGATTAAGATAAATATCTTAGAAAGGCTGAAACCCCTAATGCTTTGTGACAGAAATGAACCATGGGCTGATGGAGATTGGAGAGAAACATCCTCTTTGGGCAATAAAGAACGTCTTTGTCTTTCCTTGGGCAATTTGGTACTAAGTATTCCCGAAAGCTGGATTTGGGGCTGGGTGGACTGACAGTCCAGTCTCACCAGGCACATCTGAAGCAACATCCCTTTGCGCCGACCTGAAGTTGGCATCTCCACTGCCTTCACTGAGGCCGGAATGTCAGACTTTGGTTTTGGGAACAGTGCTGTTTACTGTGGTGGCATGGGGAGGAGAATTTGGGATATGAGACTGAGAACTGAGTGACTTAAGAGCAAATTAATACCAACTGTTGGGTATATTTCAGAGTGGGGAAAACAGTTTTTTCTACTTTATGCCACCAAACTTGTTCAGGTTTTCTAATTTGCTTAGCATGCTCATTTTGTTTAGCAGATAACGTCCCGTCAACACAAAAGTATAAATAAAACTCTATAATCAGGTAAGGTGTCAGAATCCTGACAGTTTTCAATGCATCTATCCCAACCTCTGGGACTAAAAAAGGGGGAAAAAGTTTAATAATGATAAAAAAGAAAAGCTATCGCTGCCTAAATCCCTCTGAACAGGAACCTGATCTCTTGGGTACATTTTCAAAACCTGAACTGGAGCTTCACAGAAGCTTTCTGTAAAAATCACTTGGTTTAAAATATGGCCCACTCAAGTTCAAACAGGTTTTTTTCCCCTTTACAGCTCCCAGTTAAGGAAATGTCTGTAGTACAGAACTAACTCTGATTCAGTGATTAATATGTAAACAGAATTTGACTGGCTCTTCTTTTGTGCTTATCGCCAAGATACAATCTGGCACAACAGTTTTGTTTGACAGACAGCCCTGGCCTATGCTTGTCAACTAGCCAATATAAAATAACATTATTACTGTATAATCTCAAATTAGGCTGTAAAATATTTCAATTGTGTGACACACATGATGAGAAGATTTTAGAGTTCTCACATGTTTACATAATTAGCACTGCATATTTGTTAAATTAAGGTATCGCTATCACCTTTATTACCATATCCCTCCTCCTCCACTGCAGTGTCTGTTTCTTGTGTAGCCTCACGTGTTAACTTTTCAAAGGCAACAGAAAAAGGAGCCTGCGTCTCTGTGAGGATTCGCCTACTTCTGTGCAATTCTAATAAAAGGTATCAGAATACCCACCCTTTTTCATAGCCCTTCAAAAAAATAGCTGCTGAGGTGCAACTCAAGTAAGGAAAAGAAAGCACAAGAGGGAAATGGCCTCAAAGACCTGACTTCAGGTGTATTTAATCCTTCCACTACTGGTTTAAAAGTATTAAGTAGCCATAGGCTATCCCTGGGTAGAAAGACAGTTCAGTGACATCCCTTTTGTAAATATGTAGCTGCTCAGCCTCCTCCTAAACTCCACATTGAAGTCTGCTGCTTTTTCAGATTAATTCAGTTTGAATACTGCTGACTGTCTGTCACTACAGTCATATGTCACTGGTAGCAGCTCAGAAAGCCTAACCCCCTTCTCTAATGTCATTGCACACAATTCATTTTTAAATGCAGTCTAACAGTTTAGGAATACTAGTAAAACAGTGGGGGGGAAGGCATTTTCAATTTAAAGGGTGTGTAACGCAGTTTATAACACTGTATTAGATGAGCCAAGCATGTTTCCTTGAGACGGATACATATGGTACAGGTGAGACTTGCAAAAATATAGTTCTAATAATTACCAAGATTGTTAATAAGAGTATGGTAGTTTTAAACCAAGTGGCACATCATTACCAATAATGCTATTTAATTGGATTATCTTTCTTAAAGAGCTAGGTACTGCCTAGAACAAAAGAATCTAAATCCACCCTAGAATAACCACAGTCACAAAACCAGGCTCCACCAGCAATGTTGGGCACCAGGATCAGACTCTGTTCACCCTGCAGGACTACCTCAGAGGTTCAGCTCAGTATACACAGACATTGGCTGCAAGCCGGTAACAGCTGCGAAGAGGGTCACAAAGGTTTGGCTGCAGGGCTCTGACTGGGACCTGCTTCTACAAAGACACACTTGGCTCCAAATTTACACTTACAAAATATTTAAGACTTGTACATAAAATGAAAACTGGACATTTTATGACCCCAGCTGTGCTCACCATCTCCCCTACAGCTTCACTCATGTCAAGGAGGTGGCAAAATAAATAGTATAATTAGGCCCTGCAAGATAGGGACACTGTCCTTACAAAAAAGTCTGATTCATTTCAAAATAAACATGCAGCACTAGCAGTAACCCAACCCAAAGAACTTCAAAAATTTGGACTAATCTTTCCCAAAACTTCAGCTTTTTGGCTTTCTGATTTAATTCCAAGTGCAGTAATAAACACACTCCTCTGTTTACAGCTCCATAAATAGTGCCTTGTGTTTTCTGAAACAATGCAGCTCTGGGCTGTCTCTGTGATCGTTTATTTTATATCATCCTTAAGTTGCCATTTATTTACATTTCTGGAAGCAGCTACCCCATGAAACAAATGGCCTGTTTTGTTAAGTCATGGTCAAGGATGTTTCCTTCAACTTATCACATCTAGAAATGCCACAGACAGAAATGCTTTCAGGCTATTTGCTAAGAAAACTAACATAAGCTCCTTATCAGAAAATATTACATTTCCCCGAAAGGTGAACTGTTCTGTCAGTTTTTCAGGCCATGTGAAATTCCTTCTCTGCTATGACAGGTCACTGAACAGAAGTTGATGGCATAGAGTGGTCGCCCAGAATGCAAGCCAAAGCCTTCAGCTACACATGACTGCAGGTAGTGGCACAGAGGCAGCAAGCTTTTTCCCTCTGACACATCTAACCCAGGGGTTATATTCTGGGTTGAGGGCTTTTGCTGTTTCCTTGGGGTTGGTTTGGGACTTCCCCCCCACCTTTCACTTTTCTTCTTGGGATGCCTCCACAAGCAATGTAGATGTAGCATGGAGCTGTGTATGCCAGCCTCTTCAGTTCACATCCCAGAAGCAGCAGCCAGGAGAACTGGCCCCTTCTAGACGTCACACACCCTTATCTGTTCAAACTCACTATAAGAAAGCCAGAAGAGGAGCTATGTGTCATTATTTCTGTTTTTTAGAGTGTTTTCTGGGGTTTCATCCTACTAAAACCAAAATACTAGCAACTACAGACTGACAATTAAAAGTTCAATGGAAGACACAAGAGTTCAGATAGTGTAGTTGTTTTACGCAACCAAAGCAGCCAAATTCCAGGTAGAGTTCCACGAGTTATAAAGGTTGCTCATGTTCATAAAAGCTGAGCAACAGTCCCCCTGGGATCAACACTGTACATGCTTTGTGTTATACACATTTGCATTAAGCTTATGAACCTTCAGGAAAAGCTCTCCATAATGAAGGTGAAAGCTCTAGTTGGCAAAATACTCTGATTTCGTGGCGGTTTAGAAATTGCAGGAGAGGAAACTGCCCTGCTAAATCCTGATGCACTGGCACACATGGCTATGTGACAGCGCAGAACACACAGGCACAATTGATTTAAGCAGGTTCCCCTTGTGTGCTTGCAGACATCTGCTAGATGCAAGGTTTAAAATATAGACGAACTGTGGACATTAATAGACAAGGAGAAATCCAAAGGAACAACTGATGAAACCCACTTTTTTTTTTTTTTTCAGAGGAACTACTGGTTTTAATCTTTTCAATTCAATTTTTTTTTCTTTCTGTCTATTCAAGTTCAAAATTTGAACTTGAATATTTTCAAGGAGAGTATTTTCACTGTGTGATGATGAGTGGCAGTAATTGATAAAGTTTGGAAAAAAAAAAGTTTACTAGCTGTCATCCTTTGGTTCATTCATGACTCTTACCACCCAGCCCTTTCTACCAATCGTTACCCACACACTGTTTGGGATTTACTGCTGCAGAGAAGCAGCCAGACTAGGCATTATTATATTCCCTGCAATATCACCAGCTGATCTTACGTATTTATTACAATTTATAAAGACATAAACAGCTTTATGCTCTGGCCTCACCCCAAAAAGAGCACCCATTAAAATACCCATCATTTTCCTGCCAGCCTCCTTTGCAGCAGACTGAGAAAAGGCAGCCCTGTGACAGGAACTGGTCATGGCTCTGCTGGCAGATACCAAGCTGATAACTTCCAAAATCACGGACAACTCATGTTTAAATAGGACCCTCATTTTCATTGCTGGGGCTCAGGAGAATCAGTACGATCTTGGGTAGGTCACAGACAACAGGAGAGAAGCAATTTTACAGTTTTGTTAAAACTTTCCTTTTTTTAATCATCCATTCCCACTTCAGGAGAGCAACAAACACTCTCTGTTACTAGTATAAATGTCCACTGCAAGATGGGAAGTAAAGAGGCTAGCGTTTATAGCAGCACTGCTATTTGATGCCAAAAATAAGTCTGATGTTTCTATTCAGGAATAGGAAATAACACTCTGAACAGGCAAGTCACTCCCCAATGGACTTTCTTTGAATTTTCTCCAAAGGCTATTTCCTTTTCCTAAATGTGGGAAATACTTCCTGTCTGTGAATAAGCACAACCCATATGCTGAGAAGAAAATTAATAAAACAAACAAAAAGAAAACAAGCAAAAGGACCTTTGTTCTGGAAAGAAGTGGCACCAGCTACGCTCAGGAAGCATAAAGAAACCCAACGGATGAGAGAATAGACAAATCCTATATAGATTCATGTAAGATGATTAAAAGTGCTTCCTTTGCTGTATATTTGGCAACACGTGAAATCATGAGTCAGAGATACATCCCTTTCCTTTCAGTACTGTTGCTTGTAGTTCATGAATAATTAAATGATTAAGAACGCTTCAGATTTGTCATTATCAGACATATTACCCATCACTTGTTGTTTCAGTCATGGCTACAGCTCTGACCAGTGTAGAGGTTCTCTGTGTCTTCAAGTTTTCTCAGCTCCACTAAGTAGCAGGAGACATTTCAGAGTCCCCCAAACTCAATGCTGTACCTGATTCATATGGATTTATAGACCACCACCTTTAACCAAGACATTCCCCACATGATTCCAGGCTGGATCCACCTATACTCACTACTCCAGGGCTTGGTTGTGCTTGTTGTCTGCATGTACAGTACAGCACCAGTGATCAGGATTTGAAAGAGAAATCTATTAAACCTGGAAATTTCCAAAACAGCTCACAAAAGTTACCATATGTGGATGTATATCATGGAAGAAAAAATACCTTTTTACAACATCTATAAAACCCTGATTGTAATGAATGTCTGTTTAATTAATACATCAGGACATAAAGCCATTTATTCTCCTCTCATTTGCTATCGTTCTCCCTGTTCAGATTTAATAATGCAAAAAGGTTGCTCAGATGCCAAACAGTAAAAATAATAAAAATACATTCATCATTGATACGAAAAGCAGAAATGCCTGGCAGTATTGCTGGCACAGAGAATACAGCCAAATTTCTTAACTGAAATCCAAGTAGCGTTTCACCCAAAAATCTTCAAAACATACAATGAAATATATGATATGATAAATAAAGCAGCCTGAAAAATGCATGGAGAACAGTGAAACAAGTGCCCAGAATAACCATTTTTATAATATGCACACTAAAAGCAGGGGAGAAAGGGGCAGAGAGAGAAAGAGAGAGGGAAAAAAGCTTTCGAGACGGTTAAATTCATGAGGGCTACAGAGCCTCAAATTGAAATTATCTCACTCTGCACTGATAAATAAAGTAGCTCTGGTACCTAAATCATGACACTAACTATACGTTTCGATTTTTTTAAGTAGTGATTAGGTGGATACTCAGGGGAACCTACTAGCCTTCACAGAGATAACAGACTCAACTTAATATCAACTTAAAAAGAGACTTGAATTCTAACCAATCTCATGTAATGAATTGAAATTCTATAGCTTTCAGAGAAAAAAAAAAAAGATAAAAAAGCGATGTGGCTCCATTCTCTAACTTGCTGTCAGGAAATATAATTTGTGCTCTCGGTGATTCACCTAGCTCATATGCAGCATGCAAATTTATTTCCCTAATAATCAGACCTGGAGATTGCCCAAGAGGATTAATAGCATCATTCCTTATGACCGCCAGGATATTATGCACCTCTGACATGGAAAAATTGTGTTAGTTCTACAGAGAAAACGCAAGGATATTTGTCCTGCTAGACAATATAATAGGCTGGTGCATCATCAGATTACAATGTCATTTCAAAAACCTTGAATACAAATAATGTACAGTGGGGGAAATGTTGGTACAACCTCCCTTAATTCAGTAGCCTTGAATTCACGTGTATTTTTTTGCCTGTGGTTTTTTTTTTTTCCTCTCCCCATTATAGTCTGTAGAACACTGCAAGAAAAAGGCAAAGGTATTTTATATTAAAACCATATCTTTTTGTTTGTTCTTACATTATTCTTTCAGAATAGCCTATATGGACACTGCAGGAAAAAAATAACATAAAATCCACGGCTTACGGTTTTTCAAAGAGCTGAATACACCCACAGCTACAGTATACTGTATTCCATATGTGAATACAGAGCAATTTATTTGCACAATTGCTTAATTTTGATTCGTGAGTGAAAGCAATGTGTTCTGCAGGCTCTGGTATTCACATAGAAAGAATTTTAATTTTAAAAATCTTTTTAAACAAGTTGGTCAGGAATTTTCTAAAAAAAGAAATGTTTCCTGCTGTACTTTAGCCCAAAGAACACTGCCTTAGAGACAAGACAAAATTTCATTATTATGCGCATGGGAGCAATAAGATTAGCTCCTATTGCTGCCCCTAAGGTGGAGCAGCAGGAGGAACCAATGGGACGATGCTAATGTGTATGTTAATAGTATTCCCCTCAAAGAAGTTGGGATAATTAAACATGTACCATCTCTTTAAGACAGAACTGCACACATTTTCTTTGGATGGGTGTTTACAAGATTTCCAATTTCAGGTCACAGCCATTTCTGAGATTGCTTAAGAAAGAGATGGGAATAACTTATCTTATTCATGTATTCAAAGAACCTTATAAAATGTGCAAAACATAACAGTTTTAAGGGGCAAAACATGCATCTTGCCTTGACAGACCTGCTTTATTATGTGTAGTGTTGTACACTGACCTAATATATTGAACATTTTTAGCTAATATACCTTGTAGGAACCAGCCTTTAATGTGATGGATTTTATAGTATCTCATTAGGGTGTGTTTATATAACCTGATACTAAACACATTTTCAGATTCATGTTCCTTATTAAAATTGTGAGCCGTATTGATTTTTAGTTGAACAGCAACAGAGTCATTTTAATATTAAGAAAGGCTGCTCTGAAGTTATTTTCACAGATCACAACTACTGTGACACAAACAGTGCACATATCTCTCATCTTTCTTTACAGCCTCAATTATAAGAATCAGGATGTGTTACCCCACCTGCTTTTCTATTGGTTGAGCAATTCTCTGCCTCCATTTAGAACGCCAAAAAGCATTTTTATTCATTGGTTTGGGGGGTGTCATTTTTAAATATACATTCATGACAAGCCCCCAAACAGTATTTATATTTTTCCTTACAAAGAACCGTGTGTTTTTAAAAACAAAATACCTTAATGCATCTGCTTTTCGAGTTTCCATAACAAACTGAGTAGCTATAGCAATGTTCACTTTAATACAGCAAACACGAAAACTTAGCATTCCGAGTAGTGTAAAAAAAATGACTTTCACATCCTAATGTCTCCATTTTGTAAACCAGTCTTCAAAGGTAAATCTAATGTCAGCAGTAAATAGAGTGGCTCCAATATTTCTCTGAGGAGTCATGGGGAAATAATGATCTTTGAGGGACTGCAAATAGTTTAAATTATTGGAAGGTCCTTGTAAGAAATGAAATATGAGAATTTAAAAAAATAAACTCAATTTCTTTATTGTGAAGTTAGGGCATTTGGAGGTAGCCCAAATTTTAAATGCAAATATTTAGAGAGAGAAATTATCGCTTCTGAGACAAGCAAATCATACACTTATTCCTGACTCTTATTGATTTAATGAACAGTTTGTTAATATAATACCGTTTGAGAAACAAAAAACAGACATAGGTGTTCATTACGTTCCTGCATTTTTTAAATCAACCTTTAAGTCTTCAGCAGGGAAAAGGCTTGAATTTAAATTGCAGCATATAGAAACTACTGGATTTAATACAGCCGCTTGTACGCTTTCAATTTAACTGCACCTGTTACTTTTGCTACAATATGACAGAAGCAGTTCAGGAGTCTCAAGTAATTGCTATATTTAGCCTAAGAAATTTTAGGTCTGAACTGGTTCTCAGAAAACAGATTTCCCTTTATTTTGCCCCTGGCATGCTATTCATTATTAAACATTAAAGTTGTGTCAATTACTTACTTCCATAGTTGATTATTATCCTGGTTATTCTACCAGCTAATCAACTCTTTTCTAAAACATGTCTAGCAGTGACTTTGAATCGATGTACAGAATATAGTTATTTGTGCAAATTCTTTTGTTTCTTGTTAACCACAGAAATTGGTTAATTACCTTAATCCCCACAACCCCTCAAAAAGAAAGTATCTTGATTTACCAATTTATTTTTAATCAATATTCAGCTGAGCTTTGAAAGTTGACTATTCAGCCAATGTAAGACACTGCACTGAGAGGAAAAAAAAAATTTCATATATGTCCTTTAAAGCAGGCTGAAAACACCTTCATCTGAAAGACTTTGTTAGCTTTATCAGATCCAAGGCTCTTCTGTTTAAGGTGTAATTATTTTACTATTATTACATGCAAGGCTTTTAACAGAACAGTCGTTCCTTCTATTTAACCAGTAAGTTTTATAATTTATTACATCTCTTCGGTCATCAACTCACTATACAAACAGTTGGTCACCAGTGACCAATTACATTAAGGTTAAGCAACATAACTTTAAATTAGAAATAAGCTAATGTATCTTCATCAAGGGCCTGCTGTGTTTTCAGTGCTGTTTATGAGATGATACTAAATGTGGATATGGAGCACGCTCACTGGGACCAATTCCTATCGGCCTGAAAATGGGAAAGTCTTGAGCCTGCTCAGGTCCAGAGCTAATTAATGGGATAACATCTGCTTTACGCATTCTGCTGGAGTAATTTCTATCTACTTCACTGTGAAGATGCATGGGAAACTATCAGAGAAATAAGTATCTATGCTGAACCATATTAATCTGTAGCGAGTCTGAAAATGGGAATTTCAATTCTCCTATTATCCTAGGGATGGGCAGAGGGGGGAAGGAAGAGGGTGCAGGGTTTCTTGGATTATACAATTTCTTTATTTGTAGCATAGGATATATATTTAGTTCTGTTTGCACGCACATGCTTGCATATACACATGCTATTCAACTGCATGTGAGTTTGTTTTGTGTGAGTGCTGTTGGGCTTTTTTAAGAACACAACAGCAGATGAAGATGACCATGCTCCTCATGCAACAATCAATTTTAAATGGGAAGATGGTGAAGTGGTTTTATTGCATTACTTAAAAAAACAGCATGAATTGCTAAAGAAAAAATACAGTACTGTAAAATAGGCTTCAAAAGTGATAAGCCCACTTACTTCTTTTTATCAGCCTGTGTACAACACACAGTGGTATGAAGGGCCAGGCAGCTATTCTGATTTGAGATTTAAATAAATGCAACACGAAGGGAACACTGACACCAACCCCCCCCCCGAAAAAAAAAAAAAAATCAGAATCTTTTTCTGAAAACCCCACAGACTTCCAAATCCAGGCATCTTCTCACCTGAATTTTATCACTTTGTCCAAAAATTACTGGGCAATTTTAATTACAGTGAGATGCATAAAGCTGCATTTTGCTTCTGAGTTTTTCCTGGTGAAGTCCTGTAGGGCACAGAATCAGACTGCTGAGGAGAGACATTACATTTTTACGCATGTATGCTTTTGTCTGTGTCTGTGCCTACACATATATAAAATATATGAAATGAATGCACTTTTTAAAAATGTCTATATTGTAAACATATATGTGTATATGTTCATATAAAGCATATATATATATACACCTAAAAACATATACAAATATGCATGTCTGTGTGTATATACATAGAGAGAGAAAGAGAAAGACAAAAAGCCAAACCAGAAAGAGGTATGCACCAGTAAATGTCTGCATTTGGAGTGGCAAAACCAGAAGAAATCATACTGTTTTCTTTATATTATTATTACCTAACCTATGATTTACAGGTTTAATTCTTTCAAGCTAATGCATACAAAATGAATTGCATATGAACAAAAAAAAGAGGGAGGTCCTTATAATAATGAAATTACATTAATAGTCATCCACCTTTACCTAAGAGGTTATGAGTTCATATGTCAACTCTATGGAATATTTTCCATAATTTGTTTGCCATTGTGTACATTCTATTTATTTGTTTGCTACAAGGTATTGAAATATTCAGGCTATTGGGAATTAAATGCTTATTTGACTAACAATTCTTATCTGTAAATTAATGGTATAAAACATGGAGTTTTCTAAAAGGCTGTTACTCAGTTTTATTTATGGAGATACTACTGAGACAAGATTCAAGGTCTTTCAAAGAACTCTAACATCTCAGGCTGAGGGGAGGAAAAATATTATTTACTTAACATTTTTAACAACCTTATATAATTGTGTAAATTACTGAAATGAAATAGTGCTTGCTTTTGTCACATGCAAATGACAATTGCACAATGAACCAGGAAGGTACGTTGCACATGCAGCAGCCAGAATGGCTTTGTTTTGAACTTTTGTGTGTGCACGTGTCTATGGGTAGGGAGTTTGGAGAGTGAAGGAATAGGATTTAAAGACCTACATAATGCAAAATTCTTCTGTGACCCATTACATTTGAGACCAGAAAACACATTTGATTTTGAATTTGCTTAAGCATACAAGATAGTCAACTTCATCACTGTTGCAATATTCTGATTTGTGGGTAGGATTGATAGAAAGTACACAGCTACTGCTCTTTTCCTTTCTGCTGAAAATGTTCCATGAGGCAATACGGTTGTAACAGGGGTGAATCCTCAGTTCTGTTAATCTATCTACCCTGTCAATGTTATTTGAACCCTTATTTTCCTTAAGGGGCTCATTCAGCTGTCCTAATACGTATACAGTGATAATATAGTCATACGCATAATAAAAAAGAGCTTCAAAATTATAGTCAGCTTAGTAATATGCAGTGCTGTGCTGGAGTGATTGGCAACTGTTGATCCAATTATATAACTGGTTGCTTCTTAAAGTTCAGGGATATGAGATTGATATATAATGTGCTGTAAAGTGTAAAAGAACTGGACAGGAAATAAGGCGGGTTGAATTTTTTAGTGCTTTGATCAAATTAGAACCAGGTTGATGAAAGGAAATGCCTTGGGTTCTCTGCTTGAAGTTTTGTGTTATACAAAAGGCTCTTGAAATGATCAATTTTGCACATGTCACTCAGTAAGTTTAGAGCGAACTAGTCTCTGTGCCGGGGAGATTCTCTGCAATGGATCACTCACAATGCCACTCTGCAGTGGACATAAAATTTGGCAGATGCTCAGAAATGAAAGTGATGTGCCAAGGGAGTGACAATCACAAATCATAGAAATACCCCGAATTTGCAGGTTTGTTTTTCAGGTTTCTGCACAGCCCTTACTTTGACTCAAGAAACACAGATCGGGAAAGACAGAAAAGGGTCATCTGGTGAATCCCCCAGAAATAAATGCAGGATTATCTTTGCTGCTGTTCTTTTAAGCATTTATCTAGCTAACTCACTAACTAGCTTTCATCCATTGTAACCCTCTGCCTGTCCCCTGCTTTTAAAACAGCTACTATTATTTATGAAGTGCTGTAGATGTGCAGTGAGAAGCACAGGGACTTTTTGCTCTTATTTTTCCTTGAGGACAACTTAAAAGGAGAGAAAAAAGCACGTATGAAAAGGCACCTTGCAGGTAAGGCTGTGGTTCTTCTGTCGCTTGGTCTGTCTCTGAAGAATGACTCCATAGTGGTTAGGCCTGTATGAGACACAACCTCTCTGGTACTTTTCTGGGATCAATCTCTCTGTACTCTATGCTACTCAATGTAGTGATTTAAATCCCACAGTTTCAGTCTTAATGCATTAACATTTCAGCTCTCCTCAGATACATCCTGGAAATCTGTCTCCTCATAATTCTTATCCCCAAATCAGGAATCATGTAATATTTGAAGTGAGGCACCTGAGTCCGGTATACATCCATACCTCTGCCAAAAATATAGTATGGTGATTTACTAATAAAGTACACTCAGAGTGGGGGGAAGAGTGGGGTAGAGAAACAATTAAAATCTCAAGCCAGGGTACAACAAAATTTCTTGTGACATCCACTGCAACAGAGAACAGGGAGGAACTACTGAAGGAGCCATCAATATTAAAACCTGCTGAATTTCTGTTACCCTCTAGATAGGACCTGCACAGAAACTCTTTTGTTTTGGCATAATTCCCTCTGCAAAGGAACGCCTCCAGAAAACAGGGTTTCCAGAAAGAATATTACAGGACGGCAAGCACTGACGAATCGGTGCAGTAACCTTAACCTAGGCCTTCCAATTCAGTTTTGTGTGAATTACATCAAATTGCAGTGGGTATTTGTGTTGGATGCAGAGTAGTTGAATAGCTGCCCATTTCTACACCAAAGCAGCTCTTTTGAAGTTGATTGGTGTTCCCCAGTAACAGAAACACTGCACAGCATTGAAAATGACAGGACATCATAGTGCAATTTCACTAAAAAAGATGCATGGGGTATTATATGAATAATATTTTTCTGCGTTCCAAGACTGGAGTTAGAGAAATGTCTTTACAATTTGTATATGAGATACTCCTCAACTCTAGTGGCAGACATTTACGAGAGCACGCACTAATAAGGTATAATTTGACAATACAGTAGACGTCCATCTTTCCAGTTCTATTATCTGTGAAAGATACAGTTCCTTGTGCCAACTTGGTTGCACAGCAGTAGCATTTTGCTCTGCAGCCAAAAAACAAGGATCTGGCAACAGAGCTGAATGCTAACACACTGGGCCAGCAGAGATCAGAGTACGTGAAGGGGATGGCACTGCACTGGGAAGAAGGCATCACCTCTAGCACTGCCCACTGGCTGACAGACGGTAACTCTTACTAACTATTCGGAAACAGACATCAGCAAAAGCGCAAAATACTGCTGGCTTTCAGGGTGGAAAAGCAAGTGAAACCTTCCCTGCGCAGACGTACAAGCCTAGCGGTCCTTCTCCAGTACAGGAATGGGAAATGCTTCTCCGAAGGTCCCCTCCCAGGCCCCTACACTGATGCGCTGCAGCATGGTCCAACCGGGCCATGTTTATTCATACTGTCGCAGAAACGTGTAGCTGTGGGTCGAGCAGCAGCAGTGGCACTCAAGACATGTACCAAGGAGCAGCGCTAACCTGGGTTTTGATTCTCACCATGCTCCCTGAAAACACACTATATCATGACAACTTGTTATGTTATGAAAACACAAGAATCAGGATAGAATGAACATACTTTAAATAATAGCTTATTTTGAGTATTTTCCATAACATTTTCTTTCTTTTTCTTTTTTCTTTTTTTTTGTTAGATCACACTTAATATGATTCCACGACATCAATGCTGTGGATGAAATTGAAAGCTGTATTCTTCTAAATGTGTTCCTAACGTTCTATTTTTTACATAGCTGCCAGGGGCTATTCTGCATTCCCACCACTGCTACAAATGTAACATATTGTTTTGCAATAAAAATTAGCTATAAAAGTGTGAAAAATGCCAGAGATCCAAATGTGAGAAACAAGAGAAGGGGGTACGGCTTTCGCACCCTTTTAGTGGACATTTTATTTATTTTTCAAATGTAGTAGACATATTTATAGCTACTGTATTTCAATTATCTCTAATTTCACACATTTTATGCAAATTCTAGACATTTTAATTGCAAATGAGAACGGAACTTATTTTTAAAAGTGGAGCAACACAACATTTCAGATCTCAATTTTAATTCCAAATTTATCTACATCACTGTTAAAAACTTTTAAAACCTCATTTACACTGTGACTTAAAATTAGGTGCAATTTGAAACAAAAACAAAAGACCTCCATACCAATTAGTTATATCGCCAAAACCTTTTTCACGCATTCTTAAATCTTTTCCTTTTAAATCAAATTTTTTAGGTAGGAAAGTTTAGGAAGTTGAAATGACATTATTAATGGGTGACACATTATTTTAACAAGAGTCAGCAATTTAATAGTATTGTCCATAACTGATGAAAATTAATACATTACCCACCCTATTTTCTCTTTCTGTCTCCATGACTTCAATAACCTAGGGCATGGGTTATTAGCTCAATCCATGCTTAGCCGTCACTCAATTGGAAATTCTTTCAAGAGGATAAACCACAACTCAGCCCTTGGCCGGATAAAAATTCCCACTATACATTAAAAGCATTAGTGACAAATGTCACTCTTTTCCAAGTAGTATTCCCAGTAGCTTACACTTACTGAACATTAATAAGCATATGGCCTTCAACCCTAAATAAAAAGTTTGTGACAAAATTGAAACCTGCGCTGGTTTTAACCAGGAACAATTTTCTAATGGATCCTAGAGCTCCAAATCAAACTAAGGCTCTGGGGATCTGATCAATGATGCTAGGTTTGAGCAGGCCGCATACGCTGCACGTGAGACACTGGGTACCTGTGCAAAAACCCTGCACACTATAACCTGACTGCTTTGGCCCCAACCAACCAATAAGACCTGGTTTTTGGTAAATACTGCCTTAAATTTTGCCATTCAAAATCCATCGTCTAGAAACACTATTCCCAAAGAATAAAATATAGACTGAAAACGAGCTCTCTTTAAGTAGAAGTACTGGCTTTGGTACCATGCTTTGCCCTCAAGCAGTTACCCCATTCCTATCTTTTACTACACACACACACACACTCACGTTGATGTACACAGGTGCAATCACATATTTAAAATCACAGATGTGCCTATGGAGTTCTCTAAGCTGAGAATCCAGTGCTTGACTTCTCACTATCCAATGAAACAGATCTTTAAAAGTTCCAACTATTTACTGAAATGCATAAAGTAATTTTATTATAAATGGAAATTTACTGTCTGAAATGTGTGGAGTTTTTCTCTGCTTTCTTTCTATTTGGTAATTTATTTAAATGCATTCAAAAATGCATTCAAAAAATGAGACATAGCACTTTGGTTAAGACATCTGTATTTCAAACCAACATCTTCAGAACTGTGAGCATCTCTGTTAATAGCCTTTTTATTTGATTAGGGTAATCTGCTGCTGTGCTGTCTTAATCTTTATCCACTACCTTTTAACCAATCAATATTTTAGGGTTATAGATTTGGAAGCTAGATGATAATTTTGTAGATAAACTCTCTAGGCACTGCTGACATGGTATGGTTGCATATTTAATATCTTTTCAGAGGATTCACAACTCCAGCAATGTAAGAATCTGCCCAGAAAAAAAGTTAAACCTTAAATTTTCAAAGCTGTGCAGGGATTTGGCCACCTGACTCCTATTAATGTCAATGAAAATTTAGAGGTAAGAAAAGCAATGTCTCTTCCCTCAGATCATTTCTTCTTTGAAAGGAACCAGAGAACAAGAGAGAGGAAATGAAAAGCAACTTCATACCACAGGCTGAGACCAGCAAAGCCTGCTGTTGATGCAGGAAGTATACAGAAGTTGAACATTTGTTCACTAAACGAGCGAGCATCTCCACACGTATCAAAATAACTAGGTATGAGAAGTTCAGAAGGAAAAAAATTAGATTTTGTGTTCCTAAAATGTCATTAAAATATACCTTTTTTAATTTTGCTCAGCTAAAATTATCTGTTGCTTATGATATTAATTTTGCTGCAGATAAAATTAGTTGTCAGACCTCTATTTATGGCCTAATTATGTTTTGTAAGGAAAAAAAAAAAAATAAGGGCAGAAGAAATAAGAGAGTAACAATAAAATGCAGTTGTCTACCTTCCAGCAAGGGGGGTTCTTAGTGATGTGTTACCTGTGTGGGTTTCGCTAGTACTATGCATGTGTTTCACATACATTAAACCAGATTTGCTTGGGCTGTTTTGCCAATCTGGGCAGTGCCAGCTTCTGCCTGCCCTCATTTCCATGCCTGGGGACAGGTAGGACAGGCCAAACCACCCTCCCCTAGTTCTAGAAAACTAGGAATCTTGAAATGATTCAAGCCCCTATAAGGGAGCAAGTCAGCAAAACTGGGGACAATGTCTTGAAAAAAAAGCCACTGTAAATCACTGTACTTTCTTCTTGAAATGTTTGTCCACTTTGATTCCAGTTTTGGAAACAGTAAATCAATTTTTTATTGGTTAGAAGTGGGTGCTAGGCATGCCACTGAAAAGCTGCAAGACTTTTAAACAAATAGACGGAGTCTTGTGTTACAGTGCTACAGATGTTAGAAACTAGCACATTTTGGTCTCATTTCAGTCCTTTCTATGTATATTGCCTGATCCTTCAGCAAGGAGCAAGTACCACAAACACTGAGCATATTTCTTCATAGCTTTTCCCATTACATTAATCTGAAAATTTAAATCAATTCATACAGCATTCATGTTAATTAAGTTGCAGCCACAATGCCATCTAAACTATAGCTCTACCTGGCAGAGCTTGGGAGCAGTGCATATAGAAGATGAGTGAAGAGTGAATCTGGCCTCAGACAGAAGTTGTCCTTTGAAGTGTTCTGTGCAGCATTGCCATGAGATCTGCCCAGCTACATTTTTGAATATATTTGACGAACAAAAAAATTGTATCTGCGTTCATTTCACAAGATGTAAATGTCTCTTTCGTGGTAGGAAAAATTCTGCTCCCTGGAAGTGATTCTAATCTAATCTGACATGTGGTATTTGTAAACATACTTTAGTGTCCCAACCTATTTACAGTGTTTACATAAAACCCCCCGAAATCTCCACATCCCTTGAAAAGTTAATCCAGTACAAATATTGACTGGCTGTCAATTGAGCATTATTGACCTGCTCCAGGACTGTGGTTTATTGCCTTAACTGATGAAACTTGTTTTCTTTGCTAAACTTAATTTCTTTTTGGCCCCTTTGGATGAAATACCATTTTCTAGGCTGCATCTCTTCCACTCACTGCTATGGGGCTGCCTCTTGCAGTTAGCTAGAGTAGTACGACAGCTGAAGTACTTTGCTGTGTGCAACAGGACCTTGCAGAAGGAAGACAACAACCCCGTCTGTATTTCACAAAAAGGACCTGGGCCAACACCAGTCCTATCTCCTATAAACATTTGGTCCACACCAGCTCCAATACAGTGATTGCCCTCTTTGCAACCACATCTGGTTGTACAGAGCAGTGTTTCCAGAAAGGCTGGAAGCATGTATGAAACCTTCAACAGGGTCTGTGAAAGGCAACTATGAAAAGCAAACTGATTCCCAAGAGCTTAAATTCCCACTGTGGCAGTCTATGCCTGAGTGGGAGGTGTTTGGGGTTTTTTTTAAGGAATTCTAAAATTCTAAAAGCTGAAAAACTTGGATGTCTTTGCAACTTTTTATCAGGATTAGTACAAATCAGGTTTTCCAGAAATCAAAGTCAAGAAATACACACACTCATATTTTGAACACCTACGAAAACATTATTTATCATTTCATTTTTTTAAATCTATATTTTCTAGATACAGCAAAAGAGAAACCAAAAATAGTAACTTTCACAACATTCCCTGATTCTGCAATAAATTCCATCAAATGTTTTAAGTTCTGACCCCCAGGTCAAGTGAAACTGACAATAAATCTTAGGAAGGATTTGATATCGTTAAGCTGCAAAACCCAAAATCTATTATCAAAGATTTATCAGAACTTATAAAAAATGAACCCAAAATGCTTCATTCAGTGCAAGGAAGGACAAAAGGGTGGAATGGCAGACAGGGAAGGAAGTGTAGACCTTGAATGGCCATAGCAAGTCATAAAGCAGGTATTCTTCTCTGATCTCAAAACATTTAGGAAGGAGTTTTGTGAAAATTCCAGTTAAGACAGACAGGGGTTTTTTTGTTGTTGTGGGGTTTTTTTTGGAAAGGAATATAACAGAGTGGATACTTACGCTTTGCAGGAACACTATCTGCTTCTCCACACGGGGATGCTTTTTGCGCCATGTACAACTCCAGGACAGTATTTGGTGCTGAGACAGGATGGTGCCACCATCTGTTCCTTCTTCTGTTCTCATCAACAGTCTGGTGGGAGAGGGGCAAAGAGAGAAAAAAATGGGGATATGTCATATTTTTAATATGTCATATCTTCATTTAATATTCTTTATAACTTTTAATGTCTAGCTCAGGTAATGAGACAGTCTAATTCTTTTAATCAAACACACTCAGATTACCCTTTTGGGAACTGAACAGAGTCATGACAGCTTTGCTCTCAGATTGCCAACCACACAGCAAGTTTATTCTTGCTTAATTTGTTTATTTTTTTTTATTTTAGCCCTTACAAGTCACTTTTTCTACAAGACTTCCTTTCCTTTTAAATGAAAGGCTTCTTCTAAGCATTTGACAAATGGAAGAATCTACCCTATACTACCAGCTATGTCAAGAATGCACCTGCCCTCTGTTAAGATACTTTAGCTAACTTGAATAAGGTTAAATGTTAATATTTTCATTAGTTTACTGGTTAGTAAGTTTTGGGCGTTGGGTTATTTTATTATTTTTTTTAAAAAAAACAGGTCTTATCACAAATTTGACTTTTTTTTAATAAAAAGGGGCTGATTTGTGATAAGATCTTTTTTTTCTTTTAACAAAACGTATGTTATCATTCAAATCCTGTCAAACAAGTTCAAGGTGTCTACAGCAGTTCACCTAACAGGCTCCATGAGTGCCACAGTAGAACCATCATATATCCCAGTTTGAAGTGACCGTCTCCTCTGCTTTTCCTTCGCCAGAGCCCATGCTGCTCGTTCTCATCCCCACTGACCACGTGAGGAATAACCGCTGTGTCAGACAGCAAGAGAGCAAATCAAAGAGGCCACTTCCTTTCCCAACAGCTTTAGCCATAGAAAATGAAATTCTCAATTAATCCAATAGGTCTGATATTATCCTCATTCCTAAAAGTATGCTACCGCATGAAAAGTCACTGTGCATCTGCAATTCAAGTAGCTGATGTAACACCTGCAGTCCTACCTCCAGCAACACAAAGTCTGCTGCTCTGCAGCACCAGTTCTACCAAATTCTCCTGTCCTGCCCCAGCGAACGGGGTTTCCTCTCTCATGTACTTCTGTGGGAAATATGCTCTGCTGCTCTTCCTCCTTCAGACACGCTCCTGATGTGCAAGCTCAACCAGAACATGAAACACTCCATGACTTTTTTATTCTTTTTTTTTTTTACGTACTGTAACTGACATTAAAACCATTTTCCAGTAGAATACGTATAGCTGCTTTCTGCAGGTTTCCAAAAAAGGGTTGAGAGTGTACCGTAGCTGTTTAGTCCATTTTCACCGCCTGCTCCTCGTTCACACAGCTTACTTCAGGCACGAAAGGAGGAGCCGCTTGTGCTCTCAGACATAGCATCCACATGCTCATGAGTGCAAACACAAACCCAGAGCACTCCACAACCTTCATCAGGGCTGCATGGTGCCCTCAAGAAAAAAGCTGCATCCTAGAGGTGTGCTCACGTGTGTGCGTACACATGTGTGTGTGTGTACACATATCTGTGAGAGAGACAGCCATGGGAGGGGGGATGTGCAGCACAACAAGCCTGTAACACTGGGTTTTTAAGGTGAGGCATAATCATTTAACATACAGATGGCATATCAGTTTACATCTCACACTGAGAGTTCATGCTCGGTTATACCAGAAAAGGGAGAAACAAATTATAACAGAGTCAGAAAGCCCATGAAAAGTGAGGCTACAGGGGACCCCAGATGTACTTGAACCAACCACAATCACACCATCAGCATGAGGTGTAAAAAGTGCCAAAACAAGATGAAAACACTGACACTCCATATGTTAAAAAGCTTGGGTTTTGCTGTAGCCCAAAACCCTTCCCTCCCCACGTACCTGTACATAATAATAATAATCATAATAAAAAATAAGCCCCCAAGATCAAATAGTCGGTGGTATCTTAAAAGAAAAAAAGAAGACAGGCTTAAGAAACCAAATCCTTGTAATAAATAATATATTATGAGTTAAGGAGATGAACCGACAAAGTGGTGCACCTCTAATCTCTTCCCTGCAACAGCGAGAAGAGCTGAATCACTTGCACATTTTTCTTTAAGCATGTTCAGGGATTGCTCCTACACTCCACTTTCTCTAAGAATATCATGCTCTACTAATTTACCAGATTGACTAAGCTACATACCAGCAGCATAGTCAGTTTTAACCTGTAATTTTATCTCGTAAAAAGAAAATCTATGAACATTCTCTTACTAGAAAATAATTGACTATTTGGGGGCAGGTTTAAATCAGGGATGAGAGAATCAAGCCATTTAACTGATGCAAACTCAGCTCTCTTTTGGGGGTTCAGAGGTAAAGCCCTTCCTCACAAATCTCTGATGTTCAATGCTAAGTTGTCAAGCCCAGCAGCTGTGGCAGCCTCCTGATGGCTTTGACATCAATTTACTGTAAATTTTGCATGTGGCCCATACTTGGAGACCCACTGCAGCCCTGCATTGCATCAAGGGCCATCTCACTCAGGATTCACAGTTATTCATTTATTTCAAACTTGAAATGATATCTATCCACCCGAACAATGATTTTAAATAACAATCTACACAAGAAAAAAACCCAAACAAAACAGCAGCATGGCAAAGATGCCAGGCATATAAAGAAAATTAACTAGCCCGAATTTCTAAGCAATAAAATCAATGTCACCTTTTTAAACCTTCAGACCCCTTGTCTAATGTCACTCAACAGATTCCTACCAGTGTTGTGCAGCTATTTTGGGCAAGGTAGGGGTAAAGTCCATGAGCAAGGACCTCCCACTTTACACCAGTCCCACGCTTCTCTACCAAGGGCACATCCCTTCAGTTCTTTCTCTCTTAGCTTTTCCATCTGGGGAAAAAAGGTCTTTACAATGTTCAGGACCTAAAAGCATCGTGCTGAAGTGCACCAGCTTTTAGGAAAAAATATACACCTTCCAAGCAATAATTACTGAAGGAGGGAATGCTTTTGGTGTAATACACCACACACAAATTTTATAATGAAAACTCAGGCAGCAATATAGAACAAAAGACTGCATGACATGATGTTTATTTTTAGAATGAATGACAGTTTGGCATTCTGGTATGATAGGTGTAAACAGAATAAAACCTCTATTTTGCTTTTAACAGCCCAGAAGCTGGACAGATTTTTTTGTTGTTGTTGTTGTTATGTAATTATTTCTAGTATGGTGTTAGCACACTTTTATGCCTGCATAAGCCTGGTATAGATGTGATTGCACTAAAGGTCCCTGTATCTTGACAGGTCAAGCAGTAAATGATGAGAACCTAACTTGTTAATACTTGAACTAAGTTAGAAACTACTTCCGTGATGACATCACACCTAACCATATTTTCTAATTTGTTTTCTTAGTCCAAGAAAGCATTTCAACTTAAAAGTAAAAAAAAGAAAAAGGGGGGGGGGGGGTGGAAGAAAGAAGGAAAAAGAAGAAAGAAAACTAAAAGGAAACAACAGAGAGTGTTTTGTTAGCAACAAAGTAGCAGATTTCAAATTCCAAATTAATTATTTTTGACATTAGTTATTTTAGTATTGCAGAGATTTTTGAATGATGCAATGGTCATCAGAAACAACTGTGCCCACAATTATGTCTAAATGGAGTTGTTAACTGGTCATCAGCTCAGAAGACCACACTGACACTAAGACTCATAATCCAAGTCAAACACACACAAGTAGGAGAACTAAGAAAGTGTAAGAATAGTATTAAAGGATTAAGAAAATTCTAGAAAAAAAGCAAAGTCAGTGACAAATACAAGTAATTGGTTTTGAAAGTTTGAGTTTTCTTCAATAGAGACAATTCCAAAGAAAATTTAGAAATGAGAAGATATTTTGCAAAACATTTGCTTTTAGCACAGTGGTTTTGAATTGAAAATCAACTCACCTACCAAATCATTTTTGTTTAGAATAGAGTTTTTTATGTCCCACAGAATTCACCAGCAGTCACCAATGCACCCAAAACCATGTTCTGTCATGCTGATGGAATTGTCTCATAAGGCACAAGGAGAAAAGAAATAATGGGGCCTGAAATGGCAGCCTCATGTTCTGCCCTCTGCAGCCAGGATGCACTGGCTTTTTTCTAGAATTCACACTTTTTCTCTTATACCACATCCCACACTGCTGTTTACACCTTCGCATTGCTGCTCCATCTTCTTTTCCTACTAAAGTCTTTGCATCCTCCTTCCACCTCGCTCTCTTTATAGCAACCCTTTTCTTCCCCATCTTTCAGCTGTTTTATTTTCTCACCATAATGAAAGTGGATGCCAAAACTGTGAGCTGGTTTGGCCTTCCCAGTGCAGAGCAGTGGGAAAAGTCATCGCTACAAACCTGCACAAGTGACAGCTATTGCTGCTGGCAAAGGCAGGAACTGCAGTTAGATTTTAAGAAGATTTTAAAAAGAAAAAAAAAAAAAAAAACAGGAGAGGAAAAGGGGGAAGACACCATTTTTTCAGCCCAGCTATTTTAAGAGATAATTGCTGTAATTTTGTCTCTCCTTAATCTTCTCACTAGGCAAGCTTACTGAGGAAGGCAGATTTCTAATTCTTAAAAGTGCAATAATTCACACTTTTCTAGAAGTAGTTTTATTAGTTTGAAATTTACACTTGACCATTTTGAAATTCTAGGACAAGACTTAAAAACTGAAAAAAATCTCAAAGAGAAACAGAAAGACAGACAGACAAGAAAGAAGATAAAACCATATAGTGGTGGGAAAAAGAAAAAAAAAAAGACGACAAAGATTTTCACTTTGTCTGGCACAGTGTTTTCATGTTTTTTAAATTGTTCTGTATTTTCACAGCTTCAGCTGATATTTCTGAAATATGGAATTTGCATATTCTAGGTGGGGAACGCTGCCAAAGCTGTTAATCCCAGGCAGATGTAAAGTTGCACCACTATATTGTGATGTGGCTCCTTAAAAACAACTTAAAAGGATGAAAAAAACCCAACAAAACAACCACCACCACAAATATTCACTAACCCATATGGTCAATAATTGCTGTTTAATAGTCCTCCTATTATAAACCTAAAAAGCAGCAGCCAGAATTACCAGTAGAGTATTAATAAACAGGAATGAGTTAATAGTGCATAAAGACCTTCTAGTGGAACAGTGGGGGAGTTGAATATTCTTTTCTTAAGTCAGCTGTAAGTAATTACTACATGGTGTGCTTCTGACTATTACCATAACAGAGCAATTGGACGTGAAGAATGGATAATAGTATGGACATGGAGGTATTTTTAGAATATCAGCAGTGAGGCAGGTAAATGCCCTACTCAGACACAAACCTTTAAATAAGTTTAAATAACTTTTCCTAATGACACCTAGCCTGAGCAGAATTTTGAAAAGATCAATCTAATAAATTATTTAAAGTAACTTTATAAAGACATGTCTGTGATATGTAAATAAGGGAAACAGCAAAAAAAAATCCCACGCAGACATTAAGCAAGCAGCCAGCATTACGGTAACTACATAATCACAGGTTTCTCTCCGTTTCTTTTAGAGTAGTGCCTTCATCTGTTTGAATGCGGACTGTGCTTCACTCGCTTCCATTGGTTGCTCAGGTGAAAACTAAAATATTCAAATAAGAACAGCAACTGTGATTGCAGGACTTGTGGGTTTTCTACAATTGAGTTAGTCATCCTCAGTGATTTAATGATGCATATCATTTATTTAAAATATTGTTATAGGAGCATTCACTGAGATGCAAGCTTCGTGTTCAAAGGACTGTCCATTATGTTATGCAGCAGGGCTTTTCATGTACAACTACAGGCTGAGATATTGTCTACCGACACAACATATGCTCTCATATAAAAACAGCTTGAGACTTTTGATTCAGAGAGTAGTAATTTTGTAAATGCACAGAAATATAATTTAAGGAATATTTCAAATTTTTCAGGCTATAGGTCTTTCTCCTGCTCTGTTGCTACACAGGGCAGATGTTGATTTTTCAATTTGCAGGTTTGTTAAGCATCATGGAATGTTTTGGTTCTCAATCAAGAATATTCTTCCCAAGTGGTTGCAAAGTCCTATGCCTGAAAATAAATGCATGTCTTTTTTGTTTCTTGGCAGCCCGTGTTCTGCATTCAATAGAAGCATAAAATAGATAATGTGATGCCATTTATCAGACCTATATATATATATGTATATTTTAAGCCATAGGATCTCAGAATGCAATGTATTTGCCAGTTATGTTCTACAAACACAGTTGATATGACAAGCAGCAATTCCATTTACAGTGTGTCATACCAACAGTTCTATTCAGAAAATTAGTATATACCATGCACTATGATGTCCTCGGTATTAAGTCCATTCACTGATGTGCCACTATATTGGTCAGCTACTAATGACCTTATAAAAGCAACAGTCCTCCCTGCACAGATAATTTTAATGATGAACAGTATAGCAGGTGAGAAGTATGTGCATATACATTCCCTCTGCCTCAAATTCTTTGTTTCTCATTTGCATGCATACCGACAGACAGGATAAAATAATTTTGGCTCCCCTAAAGACAACAGAGGTGGTGATGCTGAGTTCCCCCACAGTATTTGCTATCTTCAACAGCAGTTTATGACTAATCTGCTGCAACATCATTGATATTAATCCTATATTTTCATGTAACAATCAGATACAGCTATAGAAATCACATTGTGCCAGATCCAGCTCTGCATAAAGTTGCTGACTTCAGGGCATTTTATCAAGATGGGTTTGGCCCTTTGCAGTCTTCTGCACCATTAAATCTGAAGATTATGTGTTGTTCTTAGTCAGTCCACTGTTACCATAAAGGAGACCCGATGTTGGTATAATGTGGGTCAAACAAACAGCTAATTGTTCTTGGGCACAGCTTGAGCAAAAACAGAATGGAGAGGCTGAAGACGTTAACAGTACTTGGCGCGACTATAATAGATAGCTTCTATCGGAGGATTTAAAATCACTTTGCAAGCTTTGCAAGCACATTGCTAAGTGGTTTTGGTACTCCGATTTGAAAGTGAGACCATCATCTTAAGACCATGCTCATACATTTAGATACTGGAGCAGTGAGAGTTTAAACAATCAAGAAAGCAATACGTTATAAAAGGCAAGCTTTAGAGAGTTGCACTAAATGAGCCAACTTGGAATCAAAGCAAAAGTTTGTGAGGGCATTTTTAAACAAACAAGCTAAATAAAAAGAAAAGTAGGCAACACTGAAAGAATAAAAAGTGCATATGGACAAAGGTGGGGTTTTTGTTGGTTTTTGGTGTTTTTTCCCCCGCAAATTAAAGTAACACATTTTCTGCTTTAAATCATTTTTCTGCACTACTGTGCATCCAGCAAATGCTTTTGCGAAAGGATGGCACAGAGAAACCTATGTGCATGGTTAGAGCTCTCCAATCAAGACCAGGACTTAGCACATGTGCTGGATTGCAGGAGCAGACTTTCTAAATGTAAGCACTTTCAAGCAAAGGACTGACTTCTCACCTGCCTAGAAAGGGTATAGGATATTTCTGGTACTGTAGACACACACACACTTTCACTTACGCACACATTTATTAGAATATTAGAAAATAATATCCCAGGCTATATCTTGTATGGAAAAATTCTATGGAAAGTAGAGACTTATAGTCTTAAACAGGCAAGGCAGAGAAATGGTGAGAAGGGAAACACAAAGAAAAGTGAAGTGGTGACACAGAAGTCACAAAATTGCAGCCAGAATCAAGGTCACCCAAACTGACTCAGAAACTGATTATGGGCAGAATAAATCTGCAGCTCTGGAGCTGACACAGGCGGGGGGGGGGGGGGGAGCAGTGGGAGGCCGTGGCAAAAGTATGAAAAATAAGGTGACTTAACACTGCTGAAAAAGTTTCAACACACAGGAAAACACCACAAAAACTGATCAAAAAAACTGTCAGCCAGAGGTGAAGGCACGGAATGCACAAGAGCATGGTAGTTGCAAAGACAACCGTTTTTCTCTTTTAGTAGACAGTGTTACAAAAATATTATTGCCCAAGTTCCCTGCATCTTTCCATTCCTCAGCCATGTTCTTCAGAGGTCTTTCTATAAGGACCAAGAGGGATGTAGTCAGCAAAAAGAAGACAACAGAGGCATCACTACTTGTCTAGGACATCTGATGTATTTATGGAGAATAAAATTAAATTGTCTAAACTATTAGCCCTAGGAAAATTGTTTTGTAGTTCTCATTCAAGCTGTTACTCAGGGTGCATTCTGTCCTTTGGAACAACCTGAAGGTAGTCTTGCAGTGTGAATTCTTTGAAAACAAGATAATGGATGATTTTTAAATGATTCTTCAGGAAGACTGGATATATTTTTAAGTTTTCTAGTGTGGCACACTGGCTTTACATCTTCCAGATTAAAATAAAGTGGAATCACTGAATCAATAGTTGTGTGTAGAAGTATTTGGGTTAACAAAAGAGTCCCATTATATATTTCTACAACACTAAACTTCCAGAAGAATCCCCAAGTCATCTGAGACCAAAACACAACTTTGATCAAGGTATCAGTTTCTCCTGTCCCTGCAGTGTCCCCTGGATATCTCTTGAGAAAGTACTGAGCATATTCAAACCTCCTTCAGTGATGGGCTCAGAGCTAAGGTGTTTAAGGTCCATGATGTTGCGTCATTTCCTTGAAATGGCCTATTTTTGCTTTCTTGCTCTTGAATGAGATAGTAAAATGAAACACTTTTTCTAAAAAATCAGAACTCAATCATTCATGCATGGCTGCAATTGTTATTCTTATTTCACTGGCATCTCAAGATCTCAGGCAAAAGTCAGACGCTGGTCTCAGAGCATGTATTAAGATACATCACCTTCCCCAAAGAGCTTTCAGTTAGACCAGAGACACACGCATGGGAGGAACTACATGGTATCCTTACCCAATATTGTACAGAGAGAGCAATTTGTCCAAACCCTGAGCCTTTATAAAGTACATGACATAAACTTTCAAAGGATGATGAAGGAAGAACTTCAAAGATTACAACAATTTTTAATTTTATTCACCCATCTACGTTTATGTCTGATAAACTAAGGGCTACAAAGAATCACCTTATGTCCCCACTTTTGCAGAGTCGCTTAGTTTAGTCGCATATTGGAGGATATTTTTTGGTAGGGAATAGCATAATTGTTTTGCAAGCTGAACTGAGAAGCAGATATTCTAGGTGCAAAAAGTAACACAGCAACCTGCTGATCACTGGGCAGAGGTCTTTAGCTGAGATGGTCCCTCCAAGTTCATCAAACACTTCTGCCCAGGAATCTGCATCAAAGTTGCTTTGACCACATTAATCTCAAGTCAGATGCTTTTCATGTATGCCTCAGCTTCACCAAGACACAATATCAGAGAAGGTGGTGATCCGAGAGGATAGGCAGTATTGACATAGTAATGAAATTACAGCCCATAACATTTTGTGGTCTGTGCCCATGGTTTCAGCTAACTGTTGAATAAGATCAGTAACAAGCCTGGGATGCCTGTATTAGAAGAGCAGTTTGGAAGAAAGGAAAGAATGAGAAATTTTTGCAGTACTTCCGAGCAATCTCCAAGGACAAATGAAGTTGTGGTCTTCGCAGGTGCCTAGGTTTGGCTAACAAGGCTCCTCTCTCCCACAGCCCATGTCACATGGGGTCTTGATCAATTTGTTCGCTATCTGGAAAAGTTGCGTAAGCCAGGGAATACTTGAAGAACAGAAAATTTACTCAAGACTCAGTAGGATCAGGACAATGGGATACAACCTGTATCCAGCTCTCTGCCTCACTCCTTTCAGCCCTGCTGCAGGGATGACTCAATTACCTGAGTTTCAGGGGTCAAACTGCTGTATATTAAGAGAAAGCAGCATTGTTTTGGGGTACCCACAAAGCTGAGCACCCCAGTGGGTGGATAGCTAAAAAGCTGGATGAACAGCAAGGGTTACCATACACTGCAACAGTTCCCATTTGTCAGTCAGGGACCCCCAAACCACCATAACTTTGGCAAAGAGGCATCACTCTCCCATTTCAAATAAGATTCACACATTTTTACTAATGCTCTTTGTTGGCCAGGAATTCACCATGTATAATTGCCATTCATCTCATATACTGCACAGTTGTGTGTATGCTGTGACTCAAGTCCAACTTCCGATTTCACGCAGTATCACTCATTAACTGAGCAAAGCTGACACCAACCTCATTTATTGGAATGTAACAGTTAGGCCTCATTTTACTCACTTGCACTGACGTGATGACCTGGAAATATTCCCACCTCTCCCTACAACTGTTTTTCTGGTTTTTCTTCAACTGCTTGAAACATGCACTGCTTTTTTGCCTTCTGCCTTGCTATCATTTTTATTCTCCAAACACACTTCTATTCTTCTCCCACTTAATTCATCCTTCATAATTAAATATTCCCTTAAGATCCTTTCCTATTAGCCAGGTTTCTTAGTTATCCTTAATGGGCCATCGACTTACAGGTACCATCATTTGCCAACCTGATCACATTTCTCCATGTACTGAAGTTTAAGGCGTAGTTTTAATTTTCTGTTAACTCTTCAAGAGGTATCATTTTTCTTAGGCTGTCCCCAGCCTGCAAAGGTTCTCAGTGTCTTTACGACAGTCCATGGCAGCAAGGTTTTAAAATGACATCTCCCATTACTTCTAACTTTGTGGCAAGGTGTCTGACAACACCACAGCCCTGAGGAGATCACCAGAAGACTAGAAGATGACAGACTCTTCCCAAGCCTTGCCAGAGATACACAGTTTGGGATAAACCTCTTTACTGCTTGCTCAGTTGGGCCTGTAACAGCTGCAGGGAGAGTATCTAAAGCTGGGAAAAACAGCCAGGCCTTCCAAAAGTAGAGAAAATGAACACATTGACAGTCTCAAAATCCTTGTGTTTTTATGTTATTGCTGGCTTTTATTAAAAATATTGTTAAAATCCAACCTGTTTCTATGGAGAGGTTCAATTTCAACAAAACAGAATTTCTGGATGGAAAACATTTAATCATAAAAAAGACTCAACCAGTTCTACTGATAAATTTCCATGTTCTTTTCCTGACTAGAGCCAAGGACAGCTATATGAATCTTTCCTGAGGAAAAGGAGTTCCTTAGCTGGAGAAAGGCAAGGTCTTTATTCTTCCTTGGAACTATGAGCAAAGCAGCAGCTCATTAATAGTAAAAGCAGCATCAAGAGAAATGTATGCTAAGTTTCAGCACAGAATTAATTTCTGTGAGTAAATATGTATAAATTCCTTACAGTAATAGAACGTGATGCAAAATTCAACAGATTTCTCACCATAATGGTGTAAGTAATCAAGGAATATATTAAAGAAGAGTAACAAGAGAGACACACTGAAAAATACCTTTCAAAATTTCCTTTACTGACTACACGATGTTGCTACAGCAGTAGTCCATATATTAATTTCATCCTAAATTTTTAGACTAGTAGATAAAAGGAAGCAAAACCCTCACTATCCAACTTTAGTAGATCTATATCAATTTACAAATTCTGAATATTGTCCTGATCAGTTTAATGACAAGAAAGCGAGAGGTACCAAGTATTTTAGTGAATGCCTCACAGAAAATATTTTAGTAATTTTCAATGTAAAGCCTTTCAAGCTTCTTGAAATAAGGGCTACACAGCCAGGGGAGGAAAAAAAAACCCCAAAACCCCAACAAACCCAAAAATGCTCCCATGCCCTATCCTCACATGGACTGCTAAAGAAGTTCAAAATTCATGAGAACTGAGCGTGCAAAAACAACCCTGAAGGCCAGAATTGACCATACTCTGAATGAGGAGATTTCTTGGAAGAAAATTTAAGATTTAATCCACTTAAAGTAGAACAGTCAATTGATAGCCTGTTTGTCACCGAGTTCACTTATTCAACAGCAACAAAAATAATGCAGCAATTACACTCATATATGAAATACTATATATAAAGGATTAGCTCAAGCTTCTTGAGCAGAACTATACTCTCTAAAAGCCACATAGCCTGCCTAAAAATACTAAAGAGAAAGCCTTGCTGACATGCACTATTTATTGACATTTATATAGTGCCAGTACATAAGCAAATATTTTAACCTTTTTCTGCATCTCAGTCTCAGCTTCTAATAATGATATTAAGCAGTTCCTAAATTAAATGCTACTACACTATTTCCCAAAATAGGGAAAACCAAAACAGAGCAAAACAAAATACAATAGCATTTTTTAAAAGATGTAATGATCAGCAAAAACGATGCATAAAGCCATTATTTTTTGCTGGGCTTTGTTGTGACAGTTACCATGGCTAACCCATTAACATATCTGCTGTATAAGTATGGTCATTCTACGGCCTTAATTAACTTTCAAGTGGAGAGTGCTGTGGCTTACCACTTATTAAATATCCACTACAATAAGTTACAGTTTTACCCTTCCAACCTCACTTAGCCAAGACACCTAGAAGAACCAGCTTTCTATCTGTCTATAATTTTGTAATTGCTTTTTACTGAAATTATGTTGAAACTGGACCCCCTATGTAAATGTATTTTGCCTGGTTCATCTAAAATTGGCCACCCCTAATCAGATCCGGTTGATATTTGATTGAATAAGTGGAAAATTAAGTTTCTCTCTGATAATGCTTTGCTTTTTCCTCCCTTTCATTATTTATAATGTAGGCATTTTTTTGTTGAAATTTGAAAGCATGCCCCCTAGAGAACAGCAGACGACAGACACATCGGAAAGACTGCTTTGGAAGCTAATCTACTTCTAGTACAACACACAAACGGTGTAGTTACGCTAAGCAAAGCTACTTTCAGCAAGCACTTTATTCATGAAGAAAGCAATGCGATTTGAGATTTAATCGAGTGAGAATTAGGTTTTGTGATTAGCTAGGCTGAGTTGTTAAGGTATAGTCATAATACCATCATTATTTCCACACACCCATGTGGCATGAACATCATCAAGTAGTATAATGCTCTGTATGTTTAAACTTGTATACTGCCAGCTAAAAGCAACTGAATCCACCTCCATCAGGCGGTTCCACTGAGTATAAAATAGGACTTGAGTTAAAAAAAATAATAATTTTACAAAGGGAACATGTAAAAAGGCCAGAGAAGCGCACAACTGAAAAATATATAAAAATGCAAATTTCCCTAAATTTCATCTTTGGATGGACTGAAGCATAAGTGAGAACCTCAACAAAGCTATAGAAAAAGATGACAGGTCTGAGTTTCAGAAATTTAAGACACCAGTAGGATTAGACACTTTGGGTTGTCTTCGCATACATTTCTTATGGGAGTTAATTCCATTTGACATGCAAGACCAAAGCAAGATTACAGAGGCATAGCCCCATGGCGAGGTGTATGCTGTAGCTAAAAGCTGGGATTTGAATAATTGTGCAGGCTTACTCCAAGAATCAGGCGAGAACAGAATGAATGGATTATTACAAGGAACTTTGTACATTTTTAACTGCCGGACTTAATAAAATACCCTGTGTGTAAGACTGGTATTATGGTCCTCTGCACTCACTCTAGTTGAAGTTTCTGGTAGGATCTATCAAATATGAGAAAAAACAGAAGCTGTTAAAAAAGAATGTCTAATGAAGAATTGGGCAGGGCCATGCCCCACATGATTTTCTGAGGGAAGCAAATTTGGAGAGCTTTAGTTCAAAATATTCAGGCCCCGAAAAGTTAAAGGGAATTCATTTCCTGTATAAAAGAAGGTTGAAGGAACACAAGAGATTGGATCGGAAAAATGAGGGGACAAAAAAAAAAAAAAAGGTGAGTTTTTATTTCACTGTTTCAGCTTGTTAGCTAGGTCATTTATTAAGGAGAAAGATTACTAATCCACACATCATTTTTTTTTAAATTGACCTCTTCCCTTTGTGTCTGTGGAAGCACTTGTCTGTAAAAGGAGGTAATAGCTGACTGCTCCTTAGAGTCAGTGCTGCTTAATTAACTGTCCAGTGAGAATTATTGAAATACTTATATAATTCTTATTTAGCACTCATTAAAGTGAGGGATACAAATGCTGGACAAGGAAAGGTTCGGGAAGGCTTTGAAAAGAGGGAGTTAGTACTCTAATAGCAAAAAATTATGAAAGCCTGCCCATTAACGGTAACAGAGCAGACCTTTCATTTTAAAAGTCACTGACTCAGATCTGGACTTATTTGATATTTTTTAAAAAGCTCCTTCATCTAACCCCCTAGCAATAGACAATCTCCAATTCCTCCTGCCATCGCTAACCAGACTGAGCAGTAGGTGCATGAAGGAGGTAAATGAAACTTCTGCACTGCCCTATAATGGTGCCGTGGTCACAGAGCCCTGGGCACCCTCATCTGGGTTCGGCACAGCTTTCACCTCTCCAGCCTGCTCGCAGCCCCCATGCACACAGAAAGCTCGTCAGCTGCTAAAAGCACACCAAGATAACTAAAAGAGAACCAGTTGCAATGATTTGTACCAAAGCAGTATTAGCAAAGTACGTGTACTTTCTTAATGCAGGACTTTCCTTGTATAAAACATGTCTATGAATATCGATACACTACATATAAAGAAAATCTCAGGTGATGATCATTTTGCCCTAAAAATAATCTCTATTTCATTTCAATGGGTGCTTTGTAAGCCTGCCATAAAAGATGATGAATATCCTGAATAACTTGGCAGCTTCCAAAATAGAGGTGAAGAGCCTGCTGGGTACTGAACAACAGCAAGATTCAACACCACCTATAACTTACTCTGTGACATGGATTATGGCAGTAATAGACTACTGTACAGAAAATGAGCTAAATTCATCAGTACTTTTTGCAAGACAAAAAGAACATGCATGTGCATCTTCTGTGCACAATCAAATCTTTTCAGAAATAGCTGGCTAAAAAGAATTAATTGGCCCAATTTCAGTGTGTTTCTTGTAGCAGAACCAGGTTTACAGAGGCCATGCACCTCAACAGTTTGTCCTCAGAAAATTTACCAACAATAGAGAACAGTGTTACCATCGTCTTAGAGGCTTTGAAGGTTCATTCCTCCACAGAAGGCATGCTCCATTCCTCTCTTTCTAATCTGTATATTGTCAAAAGTTCTTGAATCTACAGGAATTCACTTAGAAATGAAGCTCAGATATCCTTTCTATTCATATAATGATTGATGAAACACGAGGGAAAATAAATTGAATTATGTTAAATCTCCTAGGGAAACATAATTAAGCTGTAAAGCATTCCCTTGAAATCCTTGTATCACTCTGGCTGTGTCTCCTACTACATGATCAATAATAATATTAATTAAAGACAATTATTTTGAAGGACTGGCGTGAACTTTCAGCTTTTACTACGTTTTATACTATTAAAAGCTAAGGATTTGTTTGGCTATCATAGCTGTGAAATCCTTCTATATTTCCAGCACAAGGTTACTAAAGTACTGTGGCTGGGATTTTTGCTTTCTTTTTTGGTACCTAATGCAGCTCTTAACTCTAAAATTTGTATGCCTGTATATAGTTCAGTATACATACATTACAGAAACCACACTGAAGATAATACAAACATTACAACCTTACCCTAAATACAGAAGCTGGCCAATTGCATGGATTACGCTGGTTTCAATTTCTCTTTAACTGGAATCCTAGGCATTAAATATTTGTACACGGCAGTTATATTAAATGACCAACAACAACATATGCGTCCATCACCAAATCAAAACATGGCATGTACTTCCAGTTCTCGAAGCAGAAGATGAAGCAGAAGTTCTGGGAGAAAAATCAGGGCAGACACGGCTCAAAAAAATTTGGGATCAGGAGATAGTAGGAAGAAATCTAATTTGATACTAAAAAAGATATAGTACCATCAATTTTCTAAAGGAATTTTGCCATAGATGGAATTTGTGGACAAAAAGGCCTGGAAAAAAATTTGCTTGGTGAAGAATAACTCTTATCAATGCAACAAAATTATGTAGAAGACATTGTATGGTTTTACTACCTACAGATAAATATAAATAATTAGTGTGTGTGCATATACATGTATTTTTAGTATATATATTTATGAATACATATAAAAGACTAGAAATATATTCTGGTTTTAACAACATACCCTTGCTTTTGAAGGCTTATGCTAAAAAAAAATAAATAAATTTTTTAAAGTCCCTTATATCTTGGCCAGAAAAATTAATTCAAATGAGATTGTGAAAATGACATAAAAAGCATGGCAGTTCTGGGTAAGTCTAAAA
Source organism: Harpia harpyja (assembly GCF_026419915.1). NCBI lineage: Eukaryota > Metazoa > Chordata > Aves > Accipitriformes > Accipitridae > Harpia > Harpia harpyja. Next base: position 51,285,008 of record NC_068943.1, on the reverse strand, counting down.
TTAAATCCCAGGCACCATCCCTAAAGAGTGACCAAGACTTTCATCAAATGTCATAAGCTCTGTGCTGTGGATTTTTTTCAGAGAAAACTCACTGGGCAAACAACTTCCAGTTTCACAAATGCTTGCCATAAGCTCACATATATGGAAGGGAGATGGACTTCTCAAGTACAAAAGCATATGTTACAAAGAATACAAAAGGCTTCTGAAGAAAGTAGACATTGGATTTGGACCACTAAACACTACCATGAAAGCAACAAATAGAGCAACAATAATTAGAATACCTTGGTAGTCCTGAAACCACAACAATGCATTTGCAGTTTAGCAAAGTAGCAGGATCCAAGATGTAAATAAGTTGGGTGTTTGCTTGTTCTTTTAATAACAAAGGCATTGAGAAGGCAAATTTCAGACCCTGCGGAAGAAGGCACATAATTTCTCCCCAAAGGCAGAGGAAAGATTCTCAAATGAGCTTCATCCTAAAAAAGATCAGAGTAAAATATATGAAGCAAGATGACATAATGGGCTGTTGCTTAAATGCAGCCACCAATAGTACCCTATTCTGAAAACTAGGTTGTGGGTAATTGAATGTAAGATGAAGCAAAAATATAGAAAAGGCCAAGCTAAAGCTGAAGAATAAAAATGCAGTGTGTGTAACAGTATTGAGAAAAGTACAGCTCTGTAGAACTGATTAATAAGAAGAGCAGTGAACAGTACAGAGTGGATTTGCAGAGATTAGAACATTGCAGGCTTTGTCCAAAAGACTGTATGAAGTTCTTACTGGGTTTGAATTTAAATAGGGTAAAATTTATCTAACACTATTAATGTTTCCCTTTGACCTTTAAATATGTCTTCCCTCAATCCCCAAAAAAGGGACACTTTAAAGTAAAATGTGTTTACACTCCACGATTTCATACTGCCTGCACATGTGTGTGTGTGCACATGCACACCTGTGCACAGTCTATTATATTCCTTTCCACTATAGTAAGAAATCAAGTAAGCCATTACAAACAAACTGCTTTGACACTGGCAGTCAAATTCAAAAGAACATAAACTTTGATAAACCCTTCAAGTCATGTTCCTGCATTAACAAGTCCAAAAATTAGAAGTACAAGATTGCATAGTAGGGACTTGGCAGTTCTTGTTTCAAAGCTCTCAACAAACACTCCCCTGGAATATGCACTGTTACATGTGGCAGCACCACCTCAGAGAAGTTTAAATCAGTTCTAAGAAATTTTTATAAGGAGTTGAAAGATAAAAATGGACTGGGCAGTAAAGCTGAAGATAATATTCAAAAACAGAAAACTACAGGCAGCAACAGGACACTGAGGGGAGATGGCAGCATCAGGAAAACATAACATTCAGTGACAAGTTAACGATAGAGACGATCATTACAGACAGAATTAAATATTTAATGCATAGATTCTAAGGGAAAGACACTAGAATGCAGATTTAATTTTCTGGTTACAATGCTGCTTTCAAGATATCTTTGAGGCAGGACTTCTATACTTCAGCTATTGTGTTTCGGAGAATTTATACCTCTTCATCATATGAGACAGGGAGTTGTACTCAGTCTGGAAACACTCACAGTAGCCACACATAGGAAAAACAGGGGGGGGTATTTCCATCAAGGTAAAATATTTGCCACAGACTTAGAACCAGAAACAACCAGAGAGAAAGCCACAAGGAACAAGGACAGCGGTGTTCGTAAAGGCAAAGCGCATAATGACTAGCAAAGAGAAGACATTTTAATATTTAAAACTATCCATGCAGTTCCAGTGTATAAACATGTCAACAATATAAATGCTATTTTTCAGTCCCTAACCTCTTGCCATTTTGGAAGGGTTAGAAAGGATTTTTAAGATGCAGTCATAGCAAGCTAGATTTTTCTTATCTAACTTTCCTTACCTAAAAGATACAGATTAGAAACCCAACTCCCTATACAGTCTGTGGAGGGGGACAGGCATAAAACAAAGTGAATCATCCTGTAGAGGTGACTGCACAGAGCCAAGAGGATTAGGCTAGAATATGGTATATGCCCAACATTAAGGGAGGTGAATCCCACCTTACCCACTCATCCAGAAAGCTGGAGAGTTGACCTAGCTGAGTCTTATCTTCAGCCAGCCTTAGCTGGTGCTCCTCTAGAGATTTTGGATACCTCTACAAATTCCCCTCTGGAGTTTGAGTAGATTTCAGGATTTGGAAAAAATATATATAATCTGTTTAACAAGTAAAAAGATTAAAGAAGAAAGACTAATTTTAAATGTAGCTTTTCCTGCCTCCATGCATGCTCACCAATGGCTTTTCATATATACAAAGTTGACTGAAGGGAGGGGTGGGACTGAATAACAAATTGATGTGATACAATCACATCATTCACAATCACGTAATGGACTATATCCCAATTTTCAAAAGGCATAAAGTATCCTCATTAATACGATAAGTGCAGCAGTCAAATCAGTACTATGATTTTATCAGGGTTTTTGACTGTACATGAATTAGAATATAAAATGCATACAGAATTTTTAATGGGAAGGCTTTAACATTCTGTGAATGTATTTCTTACTGTCATTTACATCGCATTAAAGTGAAATTCCACATAAAAGCATAAAGAGAATACTCTATGTCCTAAATTATAGTTTTTCATAGTTGTCATGTCCACATACTAGGAATCTTATTCACAAGCTGTAATGTTATCTTAAATCTGAAAAGGGTAAGGTATTTCTCTGTTTGTTTGGTATGGCTGGCAAGTGGAGTTGTCACACAATAAGGTCAGATGGTCAGGATGAAGCGCACAGAGATCTTTTAGGGATGCAATTGTATTTACTGCCTGTTCTACAACAGGTTGCTAAATCCTGGACTTCTCGTTCTCATTCTCAGCAGGGTGCTAAAATTGTTACCATGTTCAGAAAGATGTTGTTATCATGTCCTTTTAGCTCCTTTCATTTTCCACCTTGCTTTCAGAACATTAGTTTAAAATAAAGTTTGCCAACAAGTATTTGTCTTTAATTCCAAAGGGATGCATTTAGTCTTTAAGAAATAAGTATACACTATTTCTGTATGCATCTACTTCACATTGAATTTTACCATAAAAACTAGCAGTATCAGTTTTTACAATCTAACCTATTTTCTCAGATCCAGTAGTTTCATGCTGCTTCAGATTTGATTAATCTCAAAGAAAAAGAGCCTGTAAACTCAGATTTGTTCTGTACTCATAAACCAGCTGGCACAGACTGAGTGATGTTTCTGACCAACATATTATAGTTGGTCTAAGTTCTTCTCAACTCTAAATGCTCCCCATTAAAACATTGTTCGTTTTTTTTCCCCAGCGCAACTGGAAATGTTGGACTGTAATATAAGTCCTGGAATGTAAGAGAACGTAACAGGCCAATGTACCATCAACAGAACAACACCCTGCCTTTTCCTGGCCACAGTTTTTCAAACAGATGCAGGTTAGTTCCTTCCAGAGGAACAGTAGGTATGAGCTTTTCAGTAGCATGCTAGGTACTTCCTTAGATGCTGAACACACAGGAACCCCGGAAGCTCTTAGCGGTACTCTGGTATCCAGACTTGGAGTTCTTTCCCTGATGAAAACAGGTATCTTGCAACTACAGCATCTACACATCCTTATTGTAATGTTATTTGTATTGTACCACAGCAAAAATGTACAGTTACTGCTGCCTTTCTCCATTTGGCTGCCTTGGAGTACAGGCAGCACCTCTGTTAGTGACTCCCCCCAAACTGGGCTCACTGACCTTTCTCAGTCTCCAGGCATTTGGTTTTCTATTTCATCTACATCATTTTAGGGTTTTGTTGGTTTTGTGGGGTTTTTTTAATAATATTCTGATGTTGACGAAGGCATCACCTTTGTGGGAATCAACTGTAGGATTCCAGGGCATACCAAATAACTGCTGGATTTTAAACAGTGAAAGATTACATGCTCTTCTTTTACATTCTTTTCTAATTTTTCAAATATTGGATCTTAATTTTCTGTTCCTGCCCCTCCCCCTCCCACCTCAATAACTTTCCATTGGATCTACCGGCAACTGCAAGGACTTTTTTCAGCATATGCAGCATCCAATCATTTGGCGGGAGGAAAGACATGCAGCATCTAAGCATCTGGGGGAGAAAAACCACTAAATTTTACTGGATTCATGGTAGAAGCAGCTACAGCTTTAGCTGCATCTCTTGCCTGTGAATTTACAGGTACTTTGAGGCCAGAGAGTAACAAATATCGGCATTGCTATATTCAGGTTCTAGTAACCATTTATCCATGCCGGGGCAGAAATGTTACTTTCTTGAAAGAACCATACAGAGTGTTGCATATGATCAGTACTGAATAGGTTTTAGTACTGAATAAATCACTAAAAGACTGAGGACTTTTATTTAGTCAATGCGAAATAAAGAATTTGTAGGAAGTGATACCTCCTGCAACTGTCTTTTTGCAAAGCAAACAATCTGGTACTCGGTTACAGAAAAGGAGATAGAGAAGTGAGAATGGTACTTCTGACTGAATCTGCCAGGAGCAGGTTATGAAGAAAGAAAACTCCCTCCCTCCTTTCGTCTTGATCCTCGATATACACAACCAGATGTATCCAGGTCACTGCAAGTGTGTATGTCAAATACGCATCATTTCAGTTGCTTTATTTACTGTGCCATGTTGTGCAGTTTTCATCAGGAAGAAGTCAAAGCCCTCGTAGCATGCATTTCCCAATATCGGGAATGAGGATTTTAAAGAACCTGCCATGGGCTAAACAGCTGCAAAGGACAGTAAATCTTGTCCATCACAGTTTTCTTGATCTGCCTGAATGGACAGGCAGAACACCTGTTTGAAGGTCTGCAAGAAAGGACCACTTTGAAACATTGGACTGGGAATTGTCCTTGCCAAAGGAGATACTTGTGCACTAACGCTCATGCAGAATGATCTGGTATACCTGGAACATAGCTAGCATCCAAATAGTTAGCACAGGGTACCTCAAACAGCAAGCTGGAGTGACTGGGGACAGAGGTGCACCGCTTACAGTGAGAGGGCAAAAAAGGGGCATGCACCTTTGTGCATTATACAGCAGCTTGCTGTGAGCCACAGCACTCACTCTGTGCCAGCTGCATGTGTCAAGTCCTGATCACACAGGTCTGCTCTGACTCCTACCCCTGAAGTGCATCTGATTGTTAAGAAAAGGACAAATCTACCCGTCCCACGTACAAACTCTCAGAGATCACTTCCCCAACTTTTACTGTGAAGGGACCATATGTAACAATCTGGAGCCCCTCACACATGACAGCCCAACCAGCATGGTGTTTTCATAAAGATCCTCATAACACCCTGTGTTACTCTGCTGCTCTGAGTCTTTCTCCTCCTTGCTAAAACCATGTCTAAGCTACCTTTCTTTTTCCTTGTGTTTTTCAGGCCTCTACATTCTATCCCTCCTGATTCCAGACACTACGGAATGAGAAAATACTTAGAGTAATTTGGGGCAGGTATTTTCAAAACAATTTCTATAGGTGTTTTCTGTCAATCCTATAGTTAAAGTTAAGGAGTTACTGGGCTGACGAACAACTAAAAATAATAGTCCTGATTAGGGCATGGTATTATTGAGCATTTCACAGATGATAGCTTACCCAGTCAGCTTTAATCTTGTTACATTCAGAAATCAAGAATATTCAGATTCTTGGATTGTGAAAAATCCAAGCAAAACCCAGTGTATTTCAGTAGATAGTACTGCTATCTAATTAATTAATTGAATGTTCATCCAATGGGTGCCACTTTTTTCCAAACCAGAAAGGAAGTGGTGCATTACTGTGGTGTTAAGCGGTGTGGTATCAGTTTGCAGTATCATCTTTTAGGTGAAGTATGAAACAGAGGGCTGATCTATAATTGTATTCATAGATCATAGGGTATGTTTTAATAATAATAAGTGTTAAGACTAGCGCGCTGTACTGGATTTAATGTTGACTAACTCAGTTTCAACTCTCAGATCTCCTTTGCAATTTCCCTTGAACATAGAAGTCATACTCACATCCTGCTCTAAGAATGTTGTAATGCCACAGTTTATGAAGAATACTGGCATGCTGAAAGTGCTGCATATCTCTCCCAGTGAGTTGATTCCCACATACAGGGGCATAAGGGACCGGTTTCAAACCTGACCTTCTAAGGTAAGCAGTGAGACAAACACAGTTGAACCAAAGTTTGAAAATGAAGTCTGTGCTACTAAAACGTTATTTAACAGTTCTTTAGTGTGAAAGATGATATATAAATATGGAACATTTCATGAGACAATGCTACCGAAGCAGTATTTTATAATTTGAAACACAATCTTTTTTGTCTTTCAGCATCTTTCAGTTCTTCCTATGAATGCCTTTGGCTTTAACGAGATATAACAAATCAAATAAATATGAAGAAAAAAAGAAAGAATTAGAAACAAATGGATAACAATCATTTTTACATGTACAAAATGTACAGTATGTTGATGAGTTAGTGTGTTTCTATTAGAAATTCAGTGTGCATATATGATAAATCTGATCAGCTGTTTGCATGTAAAAGATATGTAAGTCTTGTCTTTACTTGAAGTTTTCTGATTAGGATTTTAGGTATTATTTCTGATGTTTTTCCAGATTGACATCCATGGTCTACTTTGATAATGAATACCCCAAGAGAGCACAGAGACAAGACTGGGTCTCAGAAGCTAGGAGCATTTCAATCAAAGATGGTTTGTTAATAATAAAGTAAGAAAAAAAGCCATTTGCTTTTTTTGCAGTGACTGCGGCGGTGACCCTCTCTTGGTCCTGCTAGGCCTGTCTGAGCAACAGCAGAGTTCAGTGGTAATTAAAGCAACAGTGTTGTGAAAAAAGTGTGAATTACTTTTACAAGAAGACTTGGATGTTGCTACCGACTGACAAAGCACAGCAGGAGAACTCTGCTGGATATTAAAGAGCTATGGTAGTCACTGTATTGTAAGGTGGCTTTTCAGCACAATGCAAAATTGTGACTTTTCACAAGTTTATACCTCAGGAACCATTTGAGTTATCGGCTTAAAATTTAGTATGTTTTATAAGGCACATAGCAGACACCATAAATGTGTCATACTTGGTAAAATCTGGTCCTGTTTAAATTATGTAGACCCTAAATTCAATTTTTACCCTTCAATTATGACTTCACTGGGTAATTATTGCAATATTACAGCCCAGACTGTTGTGCAAAATTACAGAAAGGGCTACATATTCAGACATCTCTCAGCAAATTATTGCAGTGTCAAATAGCCTGAATTTCCATTTTTGACATTTTTAAAACTAAAAAGCATAGCACCTCACATTTTTGGCATTGCACAGAGAATATATACCAGGTATTATACAGCAGCCCTGTACTGTACTGTATAAATATCCTTTTAAGACAACATGGTTCTGTGAGGCAACACAAAGGACCAGTTCTGACAAATGCTTCACTATCTTAATGTTTATTCTATAGTCACCGGAAAAAATGCATGTTACAGCAGTTTATTTTTTGTTAGCATGCAGCGAGGACAGGGGATGGATCCTGAAGTTAGTTTCATACATATGTAGATCCAGTAAAGACAGCATATACAAATACAGTTATTCCCATTATTCTGAGAAAATAAAGGGTTGAATTCAGCCTGATAATCCACAGAATAAAGGGAGAGAATCTTCAACACAATGTGACGGTGTTGTCCTTCAGGGTGTGATATGATTTGATTCAATAGTCAGTACAGTGGTTTCTGAATTAGTTTTCAGTAAAGTGTGAGGAATTTATATAACCAGCCATATAAAATTTTCATTTTTAAGATTTACTTAAGAGCTTGAAACAGCAAATAAGGATCTTTGAAATATTCATTCGGGTCCTATTTTGAACAAAATCTTGGCCCTACTCTGAGAGTCCAGCTAAATTGCAATTTACACAAAAATCATGAAGAAGGAGGTATTTACTTGCATGAACTTTCAAAGTGAAGCTTAGCACTTTTTGTCCCAGCAGATGAACAGAGAAGTCCAATGGAATTACGAAAATCTATTTATGAGCCTAGGACCACAGTCACATAAAGGAACATAGTCCAATATCAGGTATTATCCCTGGGGTTAGCAGCCTCTTTACCCAGGAAAAATTTTTCTTTCTCAAATTTTTGGAAGACAGTTGGTGTGTGCTCTTTGCTATTCTAGAGAATAAGGCAGAGCCTGGGTAGCCCATAGGCAAAATGCTACACATACATTCAGTTTTGCAGTTCTGGCGTTACCTCAAGACAAATCACTGTACACTATTTGGCAGCAGTTTGACAGAAACGGTATGAACAGTCCTGTTAGGTACAGCAGTTCCATAAACTGTGCTCATGGGTTCTTGTAGTGCAGTGAATCACTCTGTTGTATAAATACTTATATATAATACCAGAAGAATCATTTTCCTAAAGTTTTGTTACATCAAAACAAAACCACAGATTTCAGAACCCCCACAGCTGGGGGTGGGGGGGAGTGGGGTGTGACTCTGCAACACACAGCTGTCACAGAATAAAGGAATCAAGAAAAAGCAAAAAAGAAAATTGGAAGAGGAGGACACAAAAAAATAAATAATCTCAAAGAATTTGAGGCTCCTTCTCTAGTATGTGTTCAAATGATGGGTACTGTTTACTGCACCTAGACAATGAACAGCATAAAAATATTTCTTAATATTATTCTACCTGATTTTTTTTCCTGGATTTCTAGATAGGCAACACGCACCCTTTGTTCAACCTTTTCTATGTCTCTCAAAGCTTAGGTAGTTCTTAAGACCTAATGCAAGTCTTTTGTGCTAGGAAAAATAAGAAAAAGCTTCCTAGAATTCAGAAATACAGTTCAAAACAATAAACTTCCACCTAAAAACTCAAATGCCCTGTTCTCTCTCTCAGATATATACACAACTGTACATGAAAATAATCAGATCTCCAGCATCAGTACTGTAAACACAGTATCAAAACAAATGCCCATGAAACTAATCCTTTTAACCACCACTGACTCCTAGGCTGCCCTGTTCTTATCCATGAATAATTCTGTCCATGAAATGATGACTTTGAACAATGCTTTTTGACTAATTGACAATTAACAAACCTTTGGTGTCTGTAAAAATGATACCAAATATGAAAAAAACCCTCATTCCCCTTAGCTTTTCATTGAAGGGAAAGTTGATTTTTGCAAGGAACCAGCAAAAGATTTGATGATGTGCTTAATATTAAGCATATGTAGTTGCTCATTTGTTTAAGTGCTTTGCTGGATGAAGGTCAGAGTGCTTCAAGCCTTAAAGCATGAAACCTAAATTTTATCTCCTGTCCTTTTCCCACCCTAAACATAACTAAACTAATAGCAAAATTGATTAAACCAGTGCAAAGCTTAGCGCTCAGTTTAGGACATGGGATACTGAGTCAGTCAAACGTCTGTCTTTACCATAACATCATGAAAGCCACAGAACCTGCATCTGGAATTAACATAAAAAGACATGACTGCTTCCTCTCTCCCGTGACAGATGGGTAGTCTCAAAATTACAGGTTGGAGCCATCATTCCTTGCTTACACGTTTAAGAAGGGTGAATTGCATTATTAACTAAAGGGGCTGATGTGGCTGTTCGTTCCCAGCCACAGTCACATGGCAGGGCTTAGGCTATTAGGAGGTTAAAATCCTCATCCCATCAGAGAAATCTTTATGTGCTTACTCCAACAGCTGATTTTCATTCTGAGGGAAGTTTCTTGTGCTCAGTACCTGACAGAAACGGCCCATGAAGGAAAGGTTCCTTGAGTGAGACTATTTGTGTGAGTGGAACGGCTCACCACCACGAAGTCACATAATTAGCCACTTAACTTGAAAGCCCAGTACACTCTACAGAACAAAACCAGTGAGCAATGTGTCCAATTAGTAACAAAGACTCAGTTGCTTTCTGATCACATTTTATGTCCTTCTCTCACTATGCGAAGAGAAATGCAACAGATACAAATGCATGTGACATGTCTGTCTTCAACTCTCTTTGTCAAATGGAAACAATTACAACACAATTAAATGACAGTCCCATGCTAAATACATTGAAATGAAAACAGGCTTTTACAGCATGATTCCAGTCACATTCTCTAGCAGTTGGTTTATCACTCAGCAGTACTGCTCAGCTGAGCTGTTATTCTTTGCTTGCTTTTTGATCAATTTTACAGTTAACCTGAACTTCTCTGATCAATCAGATCTTTAGATATTCACAAGCTCAACCTCAGGAAGAGCCAGAAACCTTGATGTAATTATTATCCAGTGGGCCCATATGAAAGTGCGCATATAAAAGCCAGTATTCATACTAGTCAATTGTTTTCTTCAGTGGTGAGAACAGTATTTATACTGTGTGACCTTTACAAAATAGAGAAGTAGTAGAAATACCTTTGACTGCTGTTTATGTGTAGACATATGGATTCTGAGATGTTACCAGTCAGTTCATATACCTACTCTACACGTAACAATTCTGATTTCGTCTCAGGTAGGAAACACATTTTCTCCCTTCCCCCCCCCCCCCCCCCCAGTTTCAAAAAGAGTTTATGATATTGTCCCCTTGTCTCTGAGCAATATAATTCTCTGATGCTAAAAACAAAGTCCCTACATACAAAGAAGTCTGGCAGAGGTTAATTGTGAACTCAAACAACAACATACTTAGATTCAAAGCACAGTGTTGAAACCTGTTTCTGTGCAAGCAGATGACCCATGCAAATGCAAAATTTGTTTCCTGAGAAGTAGGTGGAAATGGGCACTCCTAACATTGAAATCAACTAGAGAAGTCAGGCAGAAAAATCCAAGACAAAATTAGTCTACCTTATAATTCCTTTCAAGGGCAGAGGTGTATAGAACCAATCCTGCCAAGTTCTGAATACCTCCAGTGGTACTAACTGTCTCATGTTACTTTTAAGTTCAGTGTTGCCTTTCCCAACCTGTCAGCGTCAGCCCCAGAATCAGAAGGAGGGGAGGCAGGAAAGATGAAAAAAAGAGAGAATAAGAAAGTAAAATCAATGCCTTTTGCATATAATCTTCACGGACTGAGCAAACATGCCTGCTCTAAAAGTCTGAGAGCTTGCAGCTGTACACGGACTTTGATTCCCTTACCATAAGTAGTACTAAACAATACAGGGACAAATTGCCATGTGAGAATATAAGACCTAATTATTTTTTTTAACTTGAATCAGCTAATAAACCAGAAGACTTAGTATGATCACATGACTGAGAAAGCAATTTCTTAAAATTACACAAGAGGTTAGGAATGCGTTACCACTAAAATCTTTCGGCTGCTCAACAATGTACACAAAAGTATCTTCCTAATACACAATTTTTAAGTAGATATAGATAGAACACGTGGGTTCTGAGACATTGCATCACTGCTAGTGCACCTTTTAATTAGTAGGTAATGAACACACTTATCACCGACACCACATCTTTTAGCATGTTAAACTGTTAAGACTTTCTGCTATAACTATCAAAGACACAAAATAGCTGTAGTAAACTGATCACTCAGCAAAGTAACCTAAGTAAAACCTGTAGCCATTTTACTTACAATATTCCTTTGTAGTGTGAATATTCATGACTTCTCAGTCGCTTGGGGGACTAAAACAAAACACAAAAAAACCCCAAAAAACAGAAAGAAAGAAAGATGAACAGCTGGAAAAGTGAAAATAAATAAATGGATGTCTCTCAGTATCAGATAATTATCTTTTTTCTAATACGTGCTTTGTCTCAACATTGACTTCATGAGCTAACAATCAAATGCACTCCTACCCCTACAGAATTCATAGAAAACCTTCAGTTTTCTCCAAGAGATCATACCTTTCTATTACATTACAGATAAAATAGTTCAATTCTCACCATACTAGCCTCAAAATATTACACTATAAAAAGTACATTTGATTTTAAGAAGTACCTATGGATTTTTATAAAATGAAGGTACAAGCACTTAAGTAAATTACAGTCTTCTGGTGCTCACAAATTGCAAGATGTGCAGCAGATATGCGTGAGTTCAAAAGATCATATGTAACTTATTTTTATTGTGTCATGTGTCATCCTAACAAGATAATTTTAACAATTAGACACTGTTGTAAATTAACACCTGTAATAGTTTTGTTTCCAACCTGGATTTAAAGTGGGATTAAGGGAGAACAGGCCTTCTGCATACAGGACCTCACCTTTCTGCCAGCAAATAAAAGAGACAGACTAAGTCTATTCACCGACAAGCGAGAAGGAGACACAGAATACGCAGAGGCAGCATAATGTGAGTTTATGTCAGAGGCAGTGTGCCTGTGACTACAAGTGAACAGCAAAACCCCTAGTGATCCACAATCATACAAGTGGTATAATTTCCTGTAGAGACACTGCTGTGGGTCTCACCACTTGGTTGCCTCAGCTAATCACCTCATTTCCCTGCTTCGGCCATTTGGTGAGATAAAGAATGAGGCACAAAGGGGTGGCAAAGTATGGTGGCACTGGGGAAATGAAAACTAAATGAAGATATGTGAGGTTAAACTAACAAAGTTAAATGGTATTGTCTACACTGCTTTTTTGCCTATGTAAGCCCAGTATATGAAGAGGTACGGCCTCAGAACAACATAATGGCTCTGACAGAATATCCCAGTGCAATTAGATGTGCAAAGTTGTGCTTTTCCCCTGTGGTAATGCAAAACTCTTAGTACTGGCATGTCTCAGAACATAAGTCCTAAGAAACATCAGTAGGCAGAAACTTTTGCATGCAGATGTGCACATAAGCTACAAACATGTAGACTATGAGAATGGAGAAGATGACATGCACAAAAATTAATATTAAACACGATCTATTAGGATAGTCATCAAATTATGATGCAAAATGAAGACGACTACTCTACCACTTCAGATAGACAGTTCATTTACTCAGAGACATTCTTAGCATTAAAAGAAAAGCAGAGAATAGCAATCTCGCAGCAACTCCCTTCTTGATGGGCACAAGCAAGTGTGATTCTACGGCAGAGCAGGGACTCTACCCTGAACCCCTGAAATGATTTCTATGGGCCAACTGGGCTGCTCAGCCTTCAGGGCAAGGCATATTACAGGCTAGCACCAAGTGAGCAGCACAAGTGTTCAGTGTAAGCTGTGCCTTTAAAGTGGTTCTTTTGTCCTGTCTGCAAGATGAATGTCGTTTGCTGAAACTGAGTTTCTTTAGCCCAGTTTGTACAGGTATGGTGGCTGGCAATATCTGCAGCCAAGTTTTGTAAGGTACAGCTCTTGAAGGTACCTCATATACTGGTGTAAAGTGGTAAGTAAAATAAGAAGAAAATGATGACATTCTTCAAGAAACAGCTTTAGGTCCTTGAAAATGATTATTTCGGTTTGCCTCCAACTGTAAAAATGAGTTTCAGGTAATAGCTTTTCTTTTATATAGTAAATGATAAATGAGCGTTTAAACATTGACTCATCCACCAACGAAGATATAAAGAACATAAAAACTCACTGTGCTAACAGGGAGTTTGAGTACTAAAGTCACCTGATTTTTCAACCTGGTGATTACACCATAAGGTTGTTCATTTGTCTTTACTTCCGCTCCAGTGTTCCAAAAAGTATATATATTTTCACCAAAGACAATCAACCCTTTTAGCTTCTGCCATTTATATTTCTGCACTAACCCCCACAAGAGCCTTCTATTCAAAGTTCACGGCTCTTTTATGACCATAAAGACTATAACTGGAATATTCTGACCTCAGGATATCTAGAGAGAGTAAAAATACTAAAAGAAACCCTCCTCCAGTGTTCTCCCTCACTTGGTATAGAATTAAATACTCTAAGAAAAAATCCTGTGAAAAAAGAATGTTATCAACTTTGAACCAACAGCAGTTCACACAACCAGCTCCTCTTTGGTCTCAATGTGACAGGAATGAGAAGTAAAATCATTATGTTGGGCCCAAGATTTTTCAAATGGGCTGGAGGGGGGGAGTGGGGAGAGAGTGGGAATCTCAGCCAAAATAATAGAGTACGAGGAGGGAGTTCTATGATTATTAACATGGAAGTTTTCATTTTTCCTAGAAAATACCTTTCCAAAGCTTTGTAATGAATACTGATGAGAGAACTCCAACAGCACAAACAGAAGTTCACCTCATAATAACTATTATTTAACAGATCAGCTGAATTTTAACATTACAAGAGACAATCTGTTTTCATGGTGAGTCAGAGGTATAATTTCTTGTCAAGGTTTTATTTCAGTTGTCTCCTGCATTATGAAAGGAAACCATACAAAGTAAGCCATAAAGATTTTACTCTGCTCCATGCAAGGAAATCTTACATTAGGTTTCTGGAGGCTTTGGGCTGGGTTTGTTTGTTTTGAATCAAGAAAAAATTACTTAGTGCAATAGTACAGCCTGCATTTTACATTTTCTTTTCTGAAGTATAAAATGTGTTTCTTAGCTTTCCCACTAACCTACCATAGATATGCTTGCCCAAAGTATATGCAGCTTTTCGAAAACAAGTCAAGATCTTAGCTAATTTTAGCAAATATATCTTTTCAAGTAAAGGCACACCTTTTATGTCTTGTTCATCAAGCTCTGTGTGTTTTCTCCAATAAAATGGATTCCTCCTACTCAAAACCTTAGCAGACAGACAGTATTGCTCTAAGTTTTGGAATTGCCCCGCACATGGCAAACACTATCACAATGAAAACAAAAAACCAAACAAAGTTATGCAGACATTTATAAGTAGAAATTAATTTATAAAAATGCTTATGGACCTGTTCACTAGAAACTTTCAAAAGAATCAGTCAATGAGGAAGTTAGAAAGTTATTTGGTTCAGGGATGTGATTTTTCCCCTCTCTATTGACTGATGGGTGAAGAATATTGAGCTCATGAATTTGGTGAGACTTGCTTTCTGGCATTCAAAACCTTTGGAAAATAGTTGGCTGCAACTCTGCGTGAAAGCTACTATGTCCTATAAATGGTTTCCTGTGATCTGAATACTGAAATAAAAACAGACCAAGGATGCTGGAGAGCATGTAAATTAACTAGGGTCTTCAATCACTGGCATTCCAGCAGTCAGAGAGTAATTTCTTAAATCGGGGTGAAAGTATTAACGGAGGATAGAGTCAGCATGAAAAGGGGCAAAACCACAGTTCGAAGTGGAACATGTTCTGTAATGTCTACATGCAAACTTTGTCATTGCCGTAGAACAAATCAGGCATGCTTGACAGTAATGCAATAGGCCAGCTTAGCTTGTCAAACACTTCCTGTTGCAGGACTCTTCACTTAAGGTGCTTATGACTTTGCCAGACTTTACTAATTTGGGCCAAAATATCCTCAAAACAAATTGTTTGGTAAAGTTTAAGCAAAAACAGTAGGGTTGTTTCTCAAATTATGTTAAAGAGAAAATGTTAATGTTACGAACAAAATCGAAAAACCTCTCCAAACCCCACCTGCCTTTCACTGAGAAATATGGCTTCATGCTTTGAAACACTGACTTAAATTTTGGCTGAAAAGTCACTGTGGGATCAGAATTTTGTCTTTTGTTGTCTCTAAAGGAAAAAAAAAAATGGTTACCCCTATTCAATGGAGCCTTAGACTTGGCATAAAAAAAGTTTCCTGAAGATTCAGCCTGCTCTGAGAATGTTCCAGTCCAGGGCTGCCAGGGCAGTGCAAAATGGCAGTGTGCCATCAGGCTCTTCTCCCTCCATGCCCGAGTTCAAGGACTGAGAGCAGTGAGCCTCTGCCTTCCATACTCCTCCTCCTGGCCCTCAACACCCTCAGCGTATTTTGCTGACCAGAAAGGTCTCTGTGCAGCTATCACTGCACTGAGCACTCCCCAGAAGAGCTACCTTAAAGTCAGAGCCTGGGCTGAAGCATAGGCAAATACCCATGGCATTCCTTCTAGTTGCATAATGCCTTATTCGCTATAAAAGAGTGTGAATCAAAAGTAAACCGGCACATGTGGCTGTGGGCACAGGGATCCCCACTTCTATTGCTACAGACATTTGAAAATGTCCAGTGAATAACTCAGAGGTTTCAGCAACCTTAATTGTGGCATTTCTTGCCTTCAGAGCGCTTAACTTCATAACCTTAGCATTCTTCCAACATGGGTTTTAAATGTAATATCCTACTTGCATTTGGAAATCAACAGCCACCATCCCACCAGGTTTCCAGCCCTAGTCATTCCCATTTTAAAAGATACACCCTAAGGATTGACATACATAATTCAGGTTTTGGATCACAGTAACCCCTCTGAAACCTCCTGTCTTGGCTGTCAAAGAAATTGACCTTTCTCAGTTTAAAGGTGCTTTCTCATAGGAATCCTCTCAAAACTTAAAGGTTTTTAACATCCATCCAAGAAAAACAATATCTGAAAGTCTTTTGGACTCCACTTCTGGGCTTCTGAATATATTCATTTGTCATTAGTAATGTTGGGGCTGCCTAAGGTCTTCAATCACTTGTCCGAAGGATAAATATATATATATCTTACCTTCTACACAGAAAATCAATAAAATACATACATTTAATAAACAATTCAATAAATAATAGTCTTTTAGAATTCCTTGAAATGTAACCCTGCATTTCAAGCCCTTTATGTGAGACAGCTTCCACACACAGCCTCCTTTTACAGCCTACATATACAATCTGAGTCATCAGACCATTTAACTGAGGTTGAATGTATGCAATTATATGTTATACCCTGATTTCCAAGATGCTGAGCTTTTGAAACTTTTGCTGACTTTGAAAATAAGACCTAACTGTACAAATAAATAGCACACAAGTCACTCACTACATCCTTTCCATAGCACAATAGCTACATGGTTATATCATACTTTCTGTGCCCCCATCTGCACTCATTTTTGCTGTTCCTGCATTTCCATTTTGTGAGAGAGGATAATCTCACTCAAACTCAAATGAATTTCAGTGACCAGAGGGACTGAGAGGCCTGGGTTATCCCATACAGTGCCCAAGTATGGAATCAAGTCGTGCTGGGCCATATATAATCATCAGAAACAGGGTCCTTATGAGAGCGACTATTCCCATGTAAAGCCTGAACTGCCTTTTGCCAGTTCCTACTGACTGTGGAGAGTGCCAGCCCCAGTTGTGTTCTTACCACAGGCATTACTGAGGTACCTGAAGTTACAGGAGAAAATCTCGCCTTTGTCAGGAGGGACACGGTGTTTTTGCTGAGCAAGCAGCCTGCAGAAACGATAAAATCCACAAAGAAATCCTGCAGGTGTTGAGTAGTCCTCAGAGAGAAAAGCCTTAAAGTTCCTCTGCACAAGGCCCTCTGCTCCTGCACAGCACTGACAGCTATCCTTTTTGTCATCTCCTCCCTTTTGCTAAGATTTCATCACCACACAGTGATGAAATTACATGACAGTTAATGCTGGCTGCCTTAAATCCCCCGGCTGTTCCTCAGGACTATATTGCAACTATTGGGCATAACTACAGTCTTTAGCAGACTGCCACCAGGTCCCTCAAGTCAACTGGAAGCCTTGCAGCTCTGCCAGCTCAGATGGCCACCAGTGTTTATTAGCTCAGGATGAACATCCATCCCACACCTAACTTGCTTGCAGTCACAGAGCAAGCAGAAAGAAGACATATTTACTCAGAGCCCAGATCACAAAAAAGATAATGTGTGTATTTCTATTCCCTCCTTTCACATTCCACTGCTTAAAAATAGTCCATGACCTTGTAAGAAGGCATCTCAAAGTCATATAGAGAAGAAAAGCATATTAATCAACTTCCTGCATGCACCTCTTCTGATGAAAAAATCTGATGAAAAGCCTTAAAAAAGCCTCCTATTAATAGTAATAAAACATCAACAATTATTATCAACAAATAAATGCAGGTAAGACTATGCCTAAACCATCTGAATTTTACAAAACTTCATGGTTTTAGTTTGGGGAAGCATATCCATAGAAACAGGGTTGGACATACACTGCAGGCACAGCTAGGAATACATGTGCCTGCTTGACCTCAGCCTTCCTTCTCTAGAAATACAGAGCAACTTCCAAATGATCACACAAATTCAATTTTAACCAACTAAAAAGTTTGCATTTTGAAGATTTCCTCTTAATAAGTGACTTCCTACCAAAGTTGCAAGTTTAGAGATTTTTTGACAGATCTTATAACTGGTTTTCTTTTTGCCACTTGGAAGTTTTAAAAAACTGAACCAAACCAAACCAAACAAAAAAAACCCCCAACAGATAAACAGGATATTATCACACAATACAGCAAAAGTTGTTCAGATGTGTTCTTCTTGTCTCTCCACCCCCCAATTAGATAATTGCATGTAACTAGTCACCATTACTTCAAACAAATTATGCTCTGTTGAAGCATGAAGAGGTTTTCTGGCACTCCTTTGAGTTCAACCAATCTTATTTTCACTTGACAACAGGTATCTGCAGCTGTAACTTGTTTAATAGCATTATGGTATGGCTGTACCAAAACTGTTCCTCAGCAAACTCTTCCTTCTCATGTCACTTTTCAAATAAATATTTGTAACTTTTATCTTAGAAATTCTTAGGTTCACTAAACAAATACAGTCTCTGAACATAGGATTCTTTGTCCTTTATTTATTACAGATCATCTCCCTAATACATTACTTAAAAAGACTGCAGAATGAAGAAAGGAGACAGTGTGACGAGCTTTCAGCTAAAGGACTTAAACACAGACTACCTTTTTAAAGCTTTTTTTCTTGAATAAATTGATATTGTCAAGCCACTTAAACTGCTGGGTCATGTCCATCACTGGAAGAAGCATGTTTCTATAAAAAGGAAGTATAAGTTTTGTCACAGAACATCAATACTAAAAATCACTAGGCAGACTGCTTGGGTGAAACGCTGGATCTGCAAAGTCAACGGCACAAGTTCTATTGACTTCTGTGGAGAAGTCATCCCCAGTTCTGTCAGATGACATTGAACTATGGATGTGCTTCGGGTACCTCAGAGGTATAAGGAAAAGGCAAACGCTTTGGTCTTTCCTTTGTTTCACAACACTGAGCGGCAAAACAGTCATTCCTGTAAAAACCTGATACATTAAAAAAAAAATACAGTTTTTTAAAGATATACTCTTAATGACTTATTAGCTACAGATACAAAGCTAAGTTTTCCCTGGGGAAAAAAACCCCCATATTTATTTGCTGTTTGGTCAGGGGTTTTTAAATGGTTTTCCATTTCCTTGAAACAATTTAAGCCAATGAGCCAACATGGCCAAAACTTTCAGCAGTCCTATTACTGGGTACTAGCCATGCCTAATTCAAATACAATGGCCACCAATGCAATTTAAATTCAAATTTTCAGGGAAGACATTTAGACCTCCTGGGCCTTTGCTTCAAAGCCATCTTTGTATAAAATATTTCCCATAAATTTTATAGGCTGAATTCAACTTGAAAGACCATGATCTGCAAATGTACTCTGTATTTTCAGGAGAAATTTGCAAAACATTGTATGAGCTGCTGCTGTTTCAATGACAGAAAGCACAACCCAAAGACTATAGAGTGGAGCCGCAGACGTGACGTTAACATCCATTACGCTACAGCATCAGACGCTAGACTGAGGTCTAGCAACATTCAGTATGCCATAGAGCTTCCTCTGGTGGGATGCAGGATGAAATCACTGCGGTTGAGCGGAGATCTATAGAGAAAGCTTTATCTTCCAAACTCACACGAAGAATGAAATGCTAGAGAATGATTGCAGCAGGGACAGTTTCTAAGATATATAAAGGCTTAAACACCTAGTATATTGTGCTTTAGTACATCTGACTGCCATCTCTCAAATTAAAAACAAAAAACAGGTAGTGAACTCTTACATTTTCACTAGAGAGAGCTTTTTGTTGTGGCATGAAGCAACATACCAGGTTTAACCACTGAACTCCAAGATCTTAGACCACAATTACATGTGTAAATTACCAAAGTAGGCATTTAAATGTGTAGGAAACAATATTGCAATATTGTAGTGACAATGTAGCAAAGCTCAAGGTAAGGGTTAACAGAGGGGAAGGTGATTTTATTTTAAAACAACATCAGTTTTACACACTCCTTCCCCCGCCCCACCAAGCACCGGGACATTTGTACCCGTGTGCATTGCCAGCTTTCAGACACTAACGTTTGTGCACACACGTGGACTGGATCCCTCGCAATGACATAGAGAGTAATTTATGTAGAACGTATGTATAAAATAATTGAAAAAGTTACCCTGAAATTCTATGTTCATCTCCACGGAGGAAATAGGACAGAAAGCAAAGGTACAGGGAAGAAATCTGCAGAAGATGCAGAAAGAAGATATGACAATAAAGGACCAAAAATTCACCTTAACTGCTTTTGTATTACCAAAATAACCATGGAAAATAAACAAACGTATGCCACATTCCCTAAATTTTCACGTAAATTTCTTCTGCCCCCGACATACTTTGTCTCCCTGCATGTGTTCATTTTCTTTAGTTCCTCCCTCTTCTGTCTGCTCTGTCTTTCCTATTCTCTGTCCATCCCCAGTCATGCTGTTTGGATTGATGCCACTAGTAGTACCACAGTGGAACAAAAATATGCACCAAAAAAAATCACTCACAGCCTTCTCATATACAGACTTCATTTAATTAGGTCTGAATAAGACCTGACTAGCCAGAAGGACAGTCTCGCAATTGCCAGACTTGCCAGAGAAAACAGAACACTGATGCCATAAGTCAGCCCATGAAATAATATGTGACATACCATTTTGGGACACGTGAGATACACATCTGTGTTTCAGATGTTTGAAAAAAATGCAGTTGTATTGTCTCTGGATACGTACACAGATACAGCAAGGAGGCACAAAATCACTGAAAGTCACATCTACATGTACAAGAGCATAATTTGGTTCAAAATATTTAGATAATCACCCACACAGAGCTACATTTTCTGGTTAGTATTGCCAATCAATTTCAACCTTGCACTTAGATGTATGAAAAGGAATGTCTGAATCACCTGGGCATTGACAATGTGTAGGTATAGATACATAGCTACTTGTACACAGGGCTGAGTATTATCCTTACCCTTCATATCTGAGGAAAAGAACCCAAAAGAAGCTTCTTTACAGATTTTAGAAGGAGCAGACACTAACATCTGTACAAATAACTTCTTTATTCCATAACTCAGAAGCCAAACTGAGAAGAAGCATTAGCATCCTGATTACAACTCATGAGTTTCATGCTAAATTATATTTTACATCTCTCTTGCTTTATTTCAACACTCTTGGTCCTACTTTACATAATTTACATATGTTTCTATGCAAGTAACTCTGAAAACTCGAGTCTTTCTATTCTGATTTTAAATGAAAGGATCATATATTTTAATAGTTAATTCTCTTACATGATTGCTGCCCATTCCTAAAATTGAAGCTATTAGCAGCTGTAAACTTTCCTTCCCTATAGTTGCTTAACTTCAATGACAATTTTAGATTAAAATTAATTCATATGATTAAATAAATTGGAATATTAAAAATAGAACTATAGAACGATAAAAGCAAAGTAGATATTTTAGATATAACACAAAGTTTTTAATTAAAACACAGAATCTTCAATTTGCTCCTAAATAAAAAAAATAACCTTGACTTGATTGATTCTAGGAGTGTTGCTGATATATCTTGTTATAGTGGCATGAATCACATATTAATTAACAATTTAAGTAATTAAAATGTTTTTATTCTTTAAAGATATTAGAGATGGAGCCAAATATCTATCATACATGTGCGAAATTTATGGTATCCAGCACTGAAGGAAATTTAGTGCTGAAGGAAATTTAGTCTGGCTGGCTACTACATACTTTAAGGTAAGTATTTCAGCTTACTTCTTTTATGATGATATATACAGACTAAGTTGATCTAAGAGATATATCTGTTGTTCATGAGGATATTTTTGATGTAATCCTTACAACTAAAGGTAAATGAAGCCTCTTCCATGTTTACAGGAAATCCACTAGCGTTTATAGCTTCTGTCCAAACTCAGTGTATCTATGAACTCCAAAAAGCCATTATCTGTGTGCAGAAACATACCTGTACAGCATTGCTTTCTCATCTTTAGAGAACTTAAAAGTCCCTTAGCGTACTTCAGCAATTCACACATTTATTTTCTTCACACACATAATGGCCAAAATCTCACCTTACTCATGTCGTTAACAACAGAAATACATATACTGTCACTATAGTTACTAAAAACATACTCTAATCTTTATAATTCACATATAATGAGTGCCTTCAGTTTGTCCCCCTTTGTTGACTACACAGGTTGTTCCTTCCCCTGAGACATTATCCCCCAGCGTGAGCTCTGTGCACTGGCCAACCCCTGGCTCCTCTAGGGAGACCCGCTGCTGCCTCTCCTCTTCCACAGACCTCCCCTCCCTTCCCAGGGGCTTCTCCTTCCCCCAGGACCCCTTCAGCCTCCTTTATCAAACACTTGCTCCTCACCTTTAGGTTTCTGTCCAGCTGCCCTGAACAAAGCTCACCTAGGCTGGCCTCCCACACGCCCCTCCGTTTGCCCACCCACTTACTTTCAGTTGCGCAAACAACTTGGTGCCTTTTGCTGCCTCCACGGCTTGAATATTATCAGTCATTTATGTGTTGCTCACCTTTGTTTTCCTTACATTTCTTTTTTATTATTCTTCTGTCATCTTTATTTTCACTCACCTTCTGAGATCGGCACTTGTATCGGCTGTGGGTGCCCGGGCGTCGGCCGCGCCCTGAGGAGAGGCAGGGGCTGCCCCCCAGCGGGCACGGCCGGTTCCAGCCGGTTCCAGCCCAGGACTCCGCCCAGCCCCTCAGCCCCACCAGAGGCACCTCAGGGGAAGCGGGTTTAAGAACAGACAAAATGGCACCCGGCAGCGAGGCGTGAGGAAAAAAAATGTGAGAAACAGCCCTGCGAGACCAGAGGGGAGAGGAGGAGCGGGAGGACAAAGAGGTGCTCCAGGCTTGGGGCTGAGACCAGGGTGGGGCAGGTTCACCTGACAGGCAGAGGTAGAGGTGGTGATGGGGCAGAGATCCTGCTGGTAGAGCTGTGCCAGCCCAGGCTAGTACACAGCTACATTTAACAAAAAACTAAACAAAACAAAAAAAAAAGGAGAAAATGTGAAGTCGGTGCACAGCTTTGGTATCTATCCCAGGTTTCTTTGAGATTCTTCTCAAAAAACCCTCTTGAACACCTTGACAACTAGCACATTATACTGTCAACTCTAAACTTCCGATGAAAAATACATATGTACATAAATTTATATGTCACCCCAAGGAGTATAAAAATATACAGGTACTGTAAAATATATTTCTGTACACTGGTTCTTGTGAGTGCTAGCCACAACAAGAGAGACTTTCTTGTGTACCCACACGTATTCTGGCTTATGTAAATTCAGTGCTTTTATTCCAAAGAGTTTTCCCAACAAATCACACAAAAATCAGCAACCCTTTCCTACATTATTCAGGATCTTTAATATTAGCACACTTCAGATATTCCCTAGTACTGTCAAACCACAGTACAGAATATAATTTCAGTATTTAAACTTTAAGCCCAACCTGGGTTGAAAACAAGGTATTTCTATGTTAGAATCTCTGCATTTCCACATTGCGATAATCTTGCTTGCACATCTACGTAACACGGGCAAGATATCTTTCATTTCTCCTCAATGGGAAGAGAATGGCTCAATTGCAGATCATAGATCTTAAACAACTGGAGTCAAGTTGCAAAAGCCTGTGCTGGCAGGTTAACAGTTTGAACTCTTTTCTCTACACATCTTCACTTGCCATCAGGTCAACACAAATATTTAAGGGCTGAGCGCAGCTGTGAACAAAGCAAGCCAGTGCTGGTGAAGGGGCACCAATTCTTCCCCCTCACACAGTGTCTCGCACATGCCACAGCAAACTACCCAAATGCTGAGGCTACTGTCCCTTTACCCTCTCACATGATATCCACCTGATGGTGGATCCAGCCCACAGGTCTGATGACTCCCGTGTGCTTTATTTGCTGGCAATTTTGAATGCTGTCAAAATTCCTCTACAAGGCTGACTCCACCCATCCACATTTTTCATAATACTCCTCAGTAGTTTAACTTTTATTCCTACCAAATTGTGTTCCCTGAGGCCTGATGCTTCCAGAATGTTGTTTTCTACCACCTTCTGGCAGAGTATCTTTCTGCATTATGAAAAGGATTACATATATTCCTTAAAGTAGCAAGCATTTAGAATAGTTCTGTTCAAGTATTGTCAATCACTATGTGAAATACAGGGAACGTGGAATTCCCTCAGCAGTGGCAGAGAATCCCTTAACACATTGTTTGAGAGAAAGCCTTATCTAATACGCTTCCGTCCTGGCTCCAACTGCTTGTCTTTACTCAGCAGCACACTGCAAGGACTACACAAACACCTAAACTTGGGGATTCCCAAGGTTTGCCTATATGAATATTATAGTTTGAATCAGGAGTGTTTTGGAAGCTAACCTGGAGGATGCTCTCAGGAGTGTACCCCATGAATTCTGCTACTGGGAGATAGCTTGTGAGACCTGACTAGAGTGAACACTCAAGTAAATACCTGTTGAAGCAACAGGTATAATTCTTCTTTTTCCCAGACTTATCATCAGTTAAGAGTAAGAAAAAAACAGCAGGACTGTCATATATCATGTTTTGTTTTAACAAAAAATCTGAACTTCAGGCTCCTGGAGCTAAGGAGAAATTCCTTAACTTCCACCAGATATAGAATACATATTTTCCTTTCAGGGCAGTTGCTGGAATAGATGTCTGACACTAAACAGTGAATGCTACTGCAGGCCTGATTTAATCTAGTCCCCAGCATCCTCTAAAAAGGGTAAACAAACACTAAGTATGTCAAGGATTAATGATCACTAACCGATGTTTTCTTATGAGATCTGGGATAATTCAGTGAAGACTGAAAAGATGAGGGAGGCAGAAATTAAACTAAACACTACTTTCACTGACCTCGCATGCCTTGAGACTTGCTTTCATATATGACCTAGGTGCCATGATTAAAGAACGCGGGAGAGGCAGAGCCCCACTGCAGCTTTCAAAGCACACTCATGACATTACAACATTCAGCCATAACAGGAGAAGGCTACACATGGATCAAAGGGATTCTTACTGACCATGGCACAGAAACTTATTGTAGGAGCTAGCCTCTGCCTGGAAAAGAAAGTAGACTGGTAAATACCACAGATCGGGATCCAGAAGCTTAAAAAAAAAAAAAAAAAAGTATCCTGTGTCCACATTTCCCCACAGCATTTTGAAATCCATTCTGAAGTATGTAAATGTTTCAGTTTTACTGACATTAGTAAAGGGAACAGAAAATGGATCTTCAAATAGTTACAATAAAAATATAAGGTAGATCATTAAAGCACAGAATTTTATACCTGTCCATTATTCCCTTTACCTACATACTTGGGGGCAAAGCGCATATACAAACATACATGTGCAATGGTGCCAAGCCTTTTCATCTGATAATTTCAGCCAATAAAGCTGTGAAAATGACTAAGTCCCACCTTCAAAGCTATCAATGTTATTACAGATGAGTCCCTGTCTTTTTCCCACTCTCTTTCTCACTCATACACATACATGCACATAGATGAGCTGCCAGTTCTATTTATTAGACTCCTCATACACAGAGAGCAGATAGCTCATCTGCATTTTATCAGGTGTCTGTATAATTAAAGCTTATTGCAAACAGAGATATTATTGGTATATTTTATTACTTGTCTATGAGCAACCGTACAAAGTAAGAGGCATAAATGAATTCAGTTTTACAGTACTTTGCTTTAAACAAATGTCACTACCTACACACACACCTAATTATCAGTTCTTACACATTCTGCCAAATATCAAGCTTATAGTTCATAAGCCAGACTCACGACAGGCAGTAAATATATTCTCCCTAATTTAAAATTTTATTGCAAAATACCCTCTGCACTACGTTAACCTACAGTAAATCACACCATGCAACACCAGCCTTACCAGTGTTTACTTACTCATTCAAAAATGGAAAACAGTATGAATTCATATTTCCAGAGATCTGCACTGAAAGAGACATAGCTGTATGCACAGATTTC